>NC_092171.1:32217579-32265079 GCF_045791955.1 Oncorhynchus clarkii lewisi | reverse complement strand
CTTGACTTAAGGGTATCTTAACTATGGGCTATTTGGTGAAACCACTGGCTATACTGTCATCTGTACTTTCTTATATGTTAATGTATCGAGGAATTTATTATTCTAAGTCCATAGGAAAAGAGGAGTCATCTGGGAATTCCAATGGCTGAGCAATATCCTTTTCCCATGAACAGAGGATATAGTGGACTGACCCTTAGAAGAATAGCCTATTTGAATAAATCCTTCTGTTGTCTGTGACTAAGTCATTGGGTAATCAGAACGGACTGAGAGTTGGCTAGAACACAACAAGGGTGATACAATCACCTCTACTGTGTTTCCTTTCAAATATAACGTATAAAAGAAAAACAACTGTTCATCCAATTTAAGTATTAGTGCCAGTCTTTATAAAAACAAATATTGACAGAAGGATATACATTTTAGTAGGCACTCTTATCCAGAGCAATTAGGGTTAAATGCCTTGCTCAAGGGCACATCAACAGATTTTTCACCCATTCGGCTCTGGGATTCGAACCAGCGACCTTTTGATTACTTGCCCAACATTTGTCCTCGCTAGGCTACCTGGTATAGTTTCAGCTTGTATCCTGTCTGGTATTTTAGCAATACTACAGAACTTCAACTTCCATTTTCCTTCAAGCAAAGGTTAACATGCAGTATAGGATATCCAATGTATGTAGTGGAAATGAAACCTACATTTTAGTCTCCAGGTTCACAGTATACACACCGCTCCACTGTAAAGTACTACATCAAACTCTTGACTACACGCTTAGTTTACACTGTGCAAACACGCCGTGTGTCAGCGAACCCACATCTCTTTACCTGGCTCAGGTCAGGCACCCTATAGTGAACATATGAAAGGACACTTGTAATGTACAGTGCCGGCAGTGTTATGTTAAAAAGCGAGAGGAAGATGAGGAATGAATCGGATGGTGGAAATATAAGGCTAACCTATCCCACCAGGTCTTCATATCTCATGTATAGAAATTGGAAACATCTGAGCATCCGAAGCACTTTATCTCCCTGTCCAGATAGTGTCACAAAACAGGCCTGTAATGGTCACATGCTCCATTTGATAATCCAAAAGCACCCGTCCCCATCTATCCACAGATACCTGTGCTTTTTTCCTAGCCGCCCGCTGCCTGGGTCTTAGGGTTTAAATCCTAGAGAGCACGAGTGTATTACCAATACAAAGGAAATATTTATTTGGGCCCTCTCTTTTCCCTGCTCTGGCTACTGGGTTACCATAACAGCCTTCCCTGCTGGCCCTGGCCTTGTTTTTGATTGATACTTTTAAATTACAGTCGCTCCGTCCAACCTGCTCCAACTCTCTCCCCTCACCCAAACATTCAAAATGCTATTTTTTCCCAGTGCGATAACTTCAAACATTTAGGGGGTACAAGAGCGCCAGTAACCCTGTTTAGCTGGTGCAGTAAATTGGTTCCATGTTCAACATAATAGCACTGACAGGCTTTTGCTAGGGAAATCAGCCCGGCAAAGGGACATGACAACGATAAGACATCCAGCTTTGAAATTCTATTTCTCGGTATCAGAATTAAATCTGGACTTTATATTTCTTTGCCAGTAAGGCTCTCTGTAGTTGCCTCCACAGCTGTGCCATTTGATCATAGGGTGACAACTAATACTTACCCCAGAGATCCCTGCCTGCTATTCCCATTTTAGGGATTTCCTCCTTTTGTTGGTTTGTTATTTTTCATTTCTTCTTATTTGTTGTCAAGATCTCTGATGATTTGTTCCAGTGCAGAACATAATGGTGTTTCACATATTCTGTAATTTACCTCAAAAACATACTGTAGTTCCCTTTGTATATTTCCCCTCTGTGCTATCCATGAAGGTATATACTGTTAGAAATTAAGCATATTTTACTGTAATAAGAGTCCAAGGGTTTAACCAACAATGCTTGTCAATGAGTCACAGAAGCACTGATTGAAACAAACAAATGTCTGATGCATAAACAAAGAGATATAAAATGAGACATCAGTCCTGAAACTGATGCAGTGAAGGAATTGCTCTCTTAATCCTCCATATCAATAACAGAGACATGCATAGGCTCTCAGTCATTAGCTATGATCAATATTCATAAGCATTTTAATACACACAAATTGTTGTAAACTTTATAGGTAGTGTATCTGTCTATCTCATATCCATGTGGTGGGGAGAGCAGAAATAGGCCTTGTGATAATTCACCTATTTAGCTGCGGGGTGGAAAGCCACCCGTCACTAGGTCAGATAAATTTGTGGATTCACACATTTTAAAGTCCCTCAATGGCACCAAACTGTGCGATATTCTAATGCCATTAATTACTATTTCCGATTGGATGGTCTCGGCTGTGTCTGGACCAGCTGTTACATCAGGCAGGGTGTGTGCGTGCGTGCGTGCGTGTGTGTGTGTGCGTGTGCCTCTGTGTGTGTGTCTGTGTGTTTGTGTGAGACCACCACTCCCACATTCATCGTTTAGTCGAAAGGTTGACATTCTTGAAGCATCCTACTGTACTTTAGCCCACCATAGGAGAGTGGAACACTGAAAACTCTACAGTACACATACTTTTCCTGAGTTCGTATGTTTATCTTTTGTAAGAACATGTAATATTATTGCATGACTGCATCCTTTCTCAACACAGAGAAATAAATCAACAAAGAAACACTGAACTATATGGTTTTTGGGATATAATGGTGCCGAGGCGATGGCTGCTGTTTTACGGGTTGCTATCCAACTGTGCTTTCTGTTATGTTTTTCGCATTGTTTGTAACTTATTTTGAATATAATGCTGCTGCTACCATCTCTTATGACTGAAAAGAGCTTCTGGACATCAGAGCGATTACTCACCTCGAACTGGACAAATATTTTTTATTTAACAAGTCTGACGCGAAGGATATACTGCTTTCTCGAGACCAGGCCCAAATCCCTGTCATTCACTTGAAGAAAAGACTGAGAAAAAGAGGTTGGAGGTCAGGGTGTGAGAATTCGTAGGCGAGTGAGTAAACCTCCACTACTATCCGTACTATTGGCCAACGTGCAATCATTGGAAAACAAACTGGATGATCTACGATTAAGACTGTCCTACCAACGGGACGTTGAAAACTGTAGTATCTTATGTTTCACCTAGTCGTGGCTGAACGACGACATGGATAATATAGAGCTGGCTGACTTCTACGTGTTTCAGCAGGACAAAGCAGCTACGTCTGGTAAGATGAGGAGCAGGTGTGTGTGTCTATTTGTCAATAACTGCTGGAGCTCAATGTCTAATATTAATTAACCTCTTCATCCTACCCCCTCCTTTTTCGAACATTTTAAAAACATCGAGCATTTTAAAAATCTGACTTGTTGGCTAGATTCACAACGAGTGTAGCTTTAATTCAATATCCTGCATGTGTATTTTGATGAACGTTTGAGTTTTAACGAGTACATTTAGCATTTAGCGTAACGCATTTGCATTTCCAGGTGCCTACTTGAGACATCTGCGTCTCAAGTAGGAGCAAGAAGTTTTAATGAAGTCTTGAGGTATTGCTCGTCTGAGGTAGAATACCTCATGATAAGCTGTAGACCACACGATCTACCAAGATAGTTCTCATCTTTATTATGCGTACCTGTCTATTTACCACCACAAACCAATGCTGGCACTAAGACCTCACTCAACGAGCTGTATAAGGCCATAAGCAAACAAGAAAATGCTCATCCAGAAGTGGCGCTCCTAGTGGCCAGGGACTTTAACGCAGGCAAACTTAAATCCGTTTTACCTCATTTCTACCAGCATGTCACATGTGCAACCAGAGGAAAAAACTCTAGACCACCTTTACTCAACACACACAGGCACATACAAAGCTCTCCCTCACCCTCCGTTTGGCAATGGAGGGCGAGGATAATTATATCCTCCTGATTCTTGCTTACAAACTAAAACTAAAGCAGGAAGTACCAGTGACTCACTCAATACGGACGGGGTCAGATGACGCGGATGCTGCGCTACAGGACTGTTTTGATAGCACAGACTGGAATATGTTCCAGGATTTGAAAGGCTGGTCATGGCTCACATCAACACCATTATCCCAGAAACCCTACCCACTCCAATTTGCATACTGCCCCGAAAGATTCACAGATGACACAATCTCAATCCCACTCAACCACTGTCCTTTCCCACCTGGACAAAAGGAACACCTATGTGAGAATGCTGTTCACTGACTACAGCTCAGTGTTCAACACCATAGTGCCCACCAAGCTCATCACTAATCTAATTTAACAGTATAGACTTTACGTCCGTCCCCTCGCCCCGACCTGGGCGCGAACCAGGGACGCTCTGCACACGTCAACAGTCACCCTCGAAGCATCGTTACCCATCGCTCCACAAAAGTCGTGGTCCTTGCAGAGCAAGGAGAACCACTACTTCAAGGTCTCAAACCGAGTGACGTCACCGATCGAAATGCTATTAGCGCGCACCACCGCTAACTAGCTAGCCATTTCACATCGGTCACACTCACCCCCCTTTTGACCTCCTCCTTTGCTGCAGCAACCAGTGATCCGGGTCAACAGCATCAATGTAACAGTATAGACTTTACGTCCGTCCCCTCGCCCCGACCTGCGCACGAACCAGGGACACTCTGCACACGTCAACAGTCACCCTCAAAGCATCGTTACCCATCGCTCCACAAAAGCTTCCTAACGGACCACCCCCAGGTGGTAAGGGTAGGCAATAACACATCTGCCACGCTGATCCTCATCACTGGGGCCGCTCAGGGATGCATGCTTAGTCCCCTCCTGTACTCCCTGTTCACCCACGACTGCGTAGCCAAGCATGACTCCAACACCATCATTAAGTTTGCTGACAACACAACAGTGGTAAGCCTGATCACCAACAACGATGAAACAGACTACAGGGAGGAGGTCAGAGATGTGGACTACAGGAAAAGGCGGGCAGAACATCCACAGAGCTGTAGTGGATTGGGTCGAGAGTTGCAAGTTCCTTGGTGTCCACATAACCAACAAACTATGATGGTTCAAACACACCAAGACAGCCGTGAACCTTTTCCCCCTCACGAGACTGAACAGATTTGGCATGAGTCCTCAGATTCTCAGAAAAGTTCTACAGCTGCACCATCGAGAGCATCCTAACTGGTTGCATCTCCACCTAGTATGGCAACTGCTCTGCACTACAGAGGGTAGTGCATGCGGCCCAGTACATCACTGGGGCCAAACTTCCTGACATTCAGGACCTATATACTAGGTGGTGTTAGAGGAAGGTTAAAAAACATGAGCGAGCTCACACCCAGAAAAATTTGTTCATGTGGAGGTGCTGACTAACGGCGAATAAATTATAAACTATCAAAATAAAGAAAGTCGCAAACTCCATATATACAGTAAACCCCCAGTAATTTATTGGGTATTTACCAACATTAGGAGGTAACATCGAGATCCTACTAATACAAAGGGAAAAATATTGACCCCTAGTGGTCTGAATATTGACTTTGACCCAGGCCCTTCTTATGAACAATTATTTATTTTAAGTCTTATAAATGGATATATTCTTTCTACAGCTTATGAGAGTACACCTAAAATGTTCCCCCTGTTGATGATGCTCATTATACATTAAGGTTGAACCAGTAGATTACATGTAACAAATATGTAATGAAATACGAAACAATTAAATATGTGAAATTGAATTAAACAAGAATGTATGTTGATGCTAATATGATGTACAATATTCAATTATGTTTATGTATGATAACAGTAGCCTAATATATTTAATATGCCATAAACTATTGCTTTTTTAACAGTTTCACTAATTCATTCTAATTAACTTGATCATTATGAAACACCCCTCAATATTGTCATTGGTTGCACTAATTGCACTGTTTGTCTACATAACCTGGTTCAAGAATTCCATACATTACCCTGAAGAAGGCACAGTGATGCCGAAACGTTGGTAAGTACCCAAAAATTACTGGTAGTTTATATATGGAGTGTGCGACTTTCTTTATTTTGATAGTTTATGGTGTTAGAGAAAGGCCAAGTCTAGAAACCAAAGCCTCCTTAACAGCTTCTAGCCCCAAGCCATAAGACTGCTGAACAACTAATCAAATGGCTACCCCGACTATTTCCATTGACACTGCAGCTACTCACTGTTTATTATCTATGTATAGTCACGTTACCCCTACCTACATGTACAAACTACCTCGACTGACCTGTACCCCCACATTGACTTGGTACCGGTACCCGCTCTATAAAGCCTCGTTATTGTTATTTTATTGAGTTACCTTTTTATTTTATTATATTTTTTTACTTTTCTTTATTTAGTAAATATTTTCTTAACTCTATTTCTTGAACTGCATTGTTGGTTAAGGGCTTGAAAGTAAGCATGTGACAAATATAATTTGATTTGATTTGAACCTTTCCTTTTACACTATAGGTAACTGATCTGATATTAGTAAGATTAATGCCATAACTATAAACATTGCTCAATAAATCAACAGAGTAAATGTTCCTATACTTCACAGAAACACATACAACTATGAGAAACCTATCCTATCTATTCAGTCGGAAGTTTACATACACCTTAGCCAAATACATTTAAACTTAGTTTTTCACAATTCCTGACATTTAATCCTAGTAAAAATTCCCTGTCTTAGGTCGGTTAGGATCACCACTTAATTTTAAGAATGTGAAATGTCAGAATAATAGTAGAGAGAATGATTTATTTCAGCTTTTATTTCTTTCATCACATTCCCAGTGGGTCAAAAGTTTGCATACACTCAAATAGTATTTGGTAGCATTGCCTTAAAATTGTTTAACTTGGGTCAAACATTTTGGGTAGCCTTCCACAAGCATCCCACATTAAGTTGGGTGAATGTTGGCCCATTCCTCCTGACAGAGCTGGTGTAACTGAGTCAGGTGTGTATTCCTCCTTGCTCGCACACACTTTTCCAGTTCTGCCCACACATTTTCTATAGGATTGAGTTCAGTGCTTTGTGATGGCCACTCTTGTGGTCATTGTCTATTTGGAAGACCCATTTGCGACCAAGCTTTAACTTCCTGACTGATGTCTTGAGATGTTGCTTCAATATATCCACATAACTTTCCTTCCTCATGATGCCATCTATTTTGTGAAGTGCACCAGTCCCTCCTGCAGCAAGGCACCCCCACAAAATGATGCTGCCACCTCTGTGCTTCACAGTTGGGATGGTGTTCCTCTGTTTTCAAGCCTCCCCCTTTTCCCTCCTAACATAACAATGGTCATTATGGCCAAACAGTTCTATTTTGGTTTCATCAGACCAGAGGACATTTCTCCAAAAAGTACAATCTTTGTCCCCATGTGCAGTTGCAAACTATAGTCTGGCTTTTTCGTGGTGGTTTTGGAGCAGTGGCTTCTTCCTTACTGAGCGGCCTTTCAGGTTATGTCGATATAGGACTCGTTTTACTTTGGACAGATACTTTTGTACCTGTTTCCTCCAGCATTTTCACAAGGTCCTTTGCTGTTGTTCTGGGATTGATTTGCACTTTTCGCACCAAATTACGTTCATATCTAGGAGACAGAACATGTCTCCTTCCTGAGGGGTATGAAGGCTGTGTGGTCCCATGGTGTTTATACTGCGTACTATTGTTTGTACAGATGAATGTGGTACCTTCAGAGGTTTGGAAATTTCTCCCAAAGATGATCCAGACTTGTGGAGGTCTACAATTTCTTTCCTGAGGTCTTGGCTGATTTCTTTAGATTTTCCTATGAGGTCAAGCAGAGGCACTGTGTTTGAAGGTAGGCCTTGAAATACATCCACAGGTACACCTCCAATTGACTCAAATTATGTAATTTAGCCTATGTGAAGCATCTAAAGCCGTGACATCATTTTCTGGAATTTTCCAGGCCATTTAAAGGCATAATCAGCTGAGTGTATGTAATCCTGTGACCCACTGGAATTGTGATACAGTGAATTATAAGTGAAATATTCTGTCCGTAAACAATTGTTGGAAAAATTACTTGTGTCATGCATGCACAAAGTAGATGTCCTAACCGACTTGCCCAAACTATAGTTTGTTAAAACCTGTTAAAGATATTGGTTCCCATTTGGGACTCAACCCTCCCACGTTCAGCTGAAACGGTGGCGCATGGAACGCAAAAATATTCTTAGAAATATTTAACCTCCACACATTAACAAGTCCAATAGCTCAAATGAAAGATAAACACCTTGTTCATCTAGCCAGCAAGTCAGATTTCTAAAAATTTTTACGGCAAAAACATAGTACATATTTATGTCAAACCACCACCAGACACAGCTCATTTGAATAGCCAAAACATGCTATCAACAAACGCAGGATTAAAAAATAAAATCATTCACTAACCTTTTGAAAATCTTCATCAGATGACAGTAATAGGACATGTTACACAGTACTTTTTTTTTTTCAATAATATGCCATTTATATCCATAAATGTCCATTTACATTGAGTTCATGTTCAGAAATTACTCAAAAATGTCCGCAGGAAATCTAGGTAGCGCGGCAAGATAACGTAAATAGACATCATAAACTTTGACTAAATATACATGTTCTACATATAGTTAGAAAGATACACTGCTTCATTATGCAGTCGCTTTGTTACATTTCTTTTTAACGTTACAGAAATCGCACACTATTCAATATTCTAAGACGGCGCTCAGATACAAGCTACATTTCTCCGTAATGTTGGAGTCAACAGAAACACAGATTTCAGCATAAATATTCCCTTACCTTCGATGGTCTTCGTTCAGAATGTTCTGGAAGGCTTCATACTTACCCAATACATCGTTTGGTTTCAAGTCTTGCGTCTTTGTATTAGCTACTGCTAATAACATCAGCTGAAATGCACCCAAAATGTCCTCTGGTCCGGAAAAGTTGCGCATCAAAACTTCAAAATTACATATTATATGTCGACTAAACAGGTCAAACTAAGTGCAGAAGCAAGCTTTATGATGTTTTAAACACACAAAACAAATTTCAATTCAATCGGTCATCGTCTGTCCTTCTCTTGAGTGCTGGAACAAAGGAATGGCTGGGACCAATTCACGCCACAACGCACAACATATTTTCTCATGGCACGCACTAATTTCACTCCCATAGGGCCAATTCTCGCGGGATTTGAACGATTAAAAGCTCTACTGAATGAGGACATCTAGTGGAAGACATAGAAAGTCTCCCCAGAATCATAACTGGATGGGAAGGGTGGGGGCGATGACGTCAAAGTTGCTCCAACTTTCATGACCACAAAAACTAGTTTGGAAGAATGCCTGCCCTGTGAGTTCTGCTATACTTACAGACATAATTCCAACGGTTTTAGAAGCTTTAGAGTGTTTTCTATCCAATAATAATTATATGCATATATTAGCAATTTTTGACAGATTTTTTTTTCAGTTTACTAGGGGTACCCAATCCCTCCAAAGGGGGCATATGTCTGCCATATCCTTAACAGGTTTTAACAAGAAATCTTTAGAGTGGTTGAAAAACAAGTTTTAATTAATGACTCCAACCTAAGTGTATGTAAACTTCAGACTTCAACTGCTGGGTTGCAGTCACTCTGAAACCATCCACTATTCCCAGCTCAGTGGCTGACTAGACCGTTCATGAGTATACAATACCGAGATCACTGCCTGGGAAAAGGATAATCTATGAATCAGCCAGATTCATTGACAACATACATGAGGTTGAGTAGTGTATATACATGTGAAACCTGTTGAAATATTGTATGGTACTGTAATACCTTGTATGAGGTTAGCTACATGCCAATTAATTGTATGTTATTGAACGTGAATAAAGTTGTTAACCACTTGATTGTATGCAATTGTTCCTTGTATAGGAGTTAGAGAAGTTAATGGAGCCTGTACCAGGTCCTAATAGGTGCAGGCAGATATCACTAGGTAGTGTTGGTTTCTCTGAGCTGGGTTTCAAGATGGGTTGGGATGCGTACATGGGTCTGATGTGTATAGTCGTGTATCCCCTATGATCACTTGGCTACATAGCTGATGCCTGCTGGACTGTTCATTTATCACAATACTCCACTTTGTTTACCTTTGTTTATCTGTCTGCCCTAGCCCCGAACTTAGGCTCTGTGTGTAGTTAACCGACCCTCTCTGCCCATTCATCGCCATTTTACCTGTTGTTGTTGACTTAGCTGATTAGCTGTTGTTGTCTTACCCATTGTGGACTTAGCTAGCTCACCCAATCAACAACTGTGATTGCTTTATGCCTCGCTTTATGTCTCTCTCAAATGTCAATATGCCTTGTATGCCTGTTGTTTAGGATAATTATCATTGTTTTAGTTTACTGCGGAGCCCCTAGTTCCACTGTACATGCCTTAGAGACCTCCTTTGTCCCACCTCCCACACATGCCCAGTACAACCTCCCCCACCTCATCCAGTATAACCAGCATGTCCAGATATGGAACCTCTCTTATCATCACTCAGTGCCTGGGCTTTCCTCCACTGTACCCGCACCCCACCATACCCCTGTCTGCACATTATGCCCTGAATCTATTCTACCACGGCCAGAAATCTGTTCCTTTAATTCTCTGTCCCCAACGCACTAGACGACCAGTTTTGCTAGCCTTTAGCCGTACCCTCATCCTACTCCTCCTCTGTTCTTTGGGTGATGTGGAGGTTAACCCAGGCTCTGCGTGTCCCCAGGCACCCTCATTTGTTGACTTCTGTAATCGAAAAAGCCTTGGTTTCATGCATGTTAACATCAGGAGCCTCCTCCCTAAGTTTGTTTTACTTACTGCTTAAGCACACTCCGCCAACCCTGATGTCCTTGCCGTGTCTGAATTCTGGCTTAGGAAGGCCACCAAAAATTCTGAGATTTCCATACTCAACTACAACATTTTCCATCAAGATATAACTGCCAAAAGGGGAGGAGTTGCAATCTACTGCAGAGATAGCTTGCAAAGTTCTGTCATACTTTCCAGGTCTATGCCCAAACAAGTCGAGCTTCTAATTTTAAAAATTAATATCTCCAGAAATAAGTCTCTCATTGTTGCCGCCTGTTATAGACCCCCCTCAGCTCCCAGCTGTGCCCTGGACACCATATGCGAATTGATTGCCCCCCATCTATATTCAGATTTCATTCTGTTAGGTGACCTAAACTGTGATCTGCTTAACACCCCAGCAGTCCTACAATCTAAGCTAGATGCCCTCAATCTCACACAAATGATCAAGGAAACCACCAGGTACAACCCTAAATCCATAAACATGGGCATCCTCATAGATATTATCGTTACCAACTTGACCTCCAAATACACCTCTGCTGTTTTCAATCAGGACCTCAGTGATCACTGCCTTATTGCCTGCATCCGCTATGGGTCCGCGGTCAAACGACCACCCCTCATCACTGTCAAATGCTTCCTAAAACACTTCTGCGAGCTGGCCTTTCTAATCGACCTGGCCCAGGTATCCTGGAAGGATATTGACCTCATCCCGTCAGCCGAGGATGCCTGGTCGTTCTTTAAAAGTGCTTTCCTCACCATCTTAAATAAGCATGCCCCTTTCAAAAAATGTAGAACTAAGAACAGATATAGCCCTTGGTTCACTCCAGACCTGACTGCCCTTCTCCAGCACAAAAACATCCTGTGGCAGACTTCAATAGCATAGTCACTGCGAATAGTCACTGCGATATGCAACTGTTCAGGGAAGTCAGGAACCAATACACACAGTCAGTCAGGAAAGCAGGCTAGCTTTTTCAAACAGACTAGCTTTTTCAAACAGAAATTTGCATCCTGTAGTGCTAACTCCAAACAGTTTTGGGACACTGTAAAGTCCATGGAGAACAGCTGGCCTCTGCACTGAGGCTAGGCGACTAGGTCACCACTGATGAAACCATGATAATCGAAAATTTGAATAAGCATTTCTCTACAGCTGGCCATGCTTTCGTCCTGGCTACCCCAACCCCGGCCAACAGCTCCGCACCCCTCGCAGCTACTTGCCCGAGCCTCCCCAGCTTCTCCTTCACCCAAATCCAGATTGCAGATGTTCTGAAAGAGCTGCAAAACCTGGACCCGTACAAATCAGCTGGGCTAGACAATCTGGACCCTCTCGTTCTACAATTATCCACCGCCATTGTTTCAACCTCTATTACCAATCTGTTCAACCTCTCTTTCGTTTCGTCCGAGATCCCTAAAGATTGGAAAGCTGCCGCGGTCATCCCCCTCTTCAAAGGGGGTGACACTCTAGACCCAAAATGTAACAGACCTATATCCATCCTGCCCTGCCTTTCTAAAATCTTTGAAAGCCATGTTAATAAACAGATCACTGACCATTTCGAATCCCACCATACCTTCTCCGCTGTGCAATCCGGTTTCCGAGCTGGTCACGGGTGCACCTCAGCCACGCTCAAGGTACTAAACGATATCATAACCGCCATCGATAATAGACAGTGCAGCCGTCTTCATCGACCTGGCCAAGGCTTTCGACTCTGTCAATCACCGTCTTCTTATCGGCAGACTCAATAGCCTTGGTTTCTCAAGTGACTGCTTCGCCTGGTTCAACAACTACTTCGCGACAGAGTTCAGTTTGTCAAATTGGAGGGTCTGTTGTCCGGACCTCTGGCAGTCTCTATGGGGGTACCACAGGGTTCAATTCTCAGACCGACTCTTTTCTCTGTATATATCAACAATGTCGCTCTTGCTGCGGGTGATTCCCTGATCCACCTCTACGCAGATGACACCATTCTGTATACATCTGGCCCTTCTTTGGACACTGTGTTAACTAACCTCCAAACGAGCTTCAATGCCATACAACACTCCTTCTGTAGCCTCCAACTGCTCTTAAACGCTAGCAAAACCAAATGCATGCTCTTCAACCGTTCGCTGCCCGCAACCGTCCACCCGATTAGCATCACTACTCTACTACATCACTACTACTTACATGGGCTTGCTCCTACCTATCTCTCTGATTTGGTCCTGCCGTACATACCTACACGTACGCTACGATCACAAGACGCAGGCCACCTAATTGTCCCTAGAATTTCTAAGCAAACAGCTGGATGCAGGGCTTTCTCCTATAGAGCTCCATTTTTATGGAACGGTCTGCCTACCCATGTCAGAGACGCAAACTCGGTCTCAACCTTTAAGTCTTTACTGAAGATTCATCTCTTCAGTGGGTCATATGATTGAGTGTAGTCTGGCCCAGGAGTGGGAAGGTGAACGGAAAGGCTCTGGAGCAACGAACCGCCCTTGCTGTCTCTGCCTGGCCGGTTCCCCTCTTTCCACTGGGATTCTCTGCCTCTAACCCTATTACAGGGGCTGAGTCACTGGCTTACTGGGGCTCTTCCATGCCGTCCCTGGAGGGGGTGCGTCACCTGAGTGGGTTGATTCACTGATGTGGTCATCCTGTCTGGGTTGCCTCCCCCCCCCCCTTGGGTTGTGCCATGGCGGAGGTCTTTGTGGGCTATACTCAGCCTTGTCTCAGGATGGTAAGTTGGTGGTTGAAGATATCCCTCTAGTGGTGTGGGGGCTGTGCTTTGGCAAAGTGGGTGGGGTTATATCCTTCCTGTTTGGCCCTGTCCGGGGGTGTCCTCGGATGGGGCCACAGTGTCTCCTGACCCCTCCTGTCTCAGCCTCCAGTATTTATGCTGCAGTAGTTTTTGTCGCGGGGGCTAGGGTCAGTTTGTTATATCTGGAGTACTTCTCCTGTCCTATTCGGTGTCCTGTGTGAATCTAAGTGTGCGTTCTCTAATTCTCTCCTTCTCTCTTTCTTTCTCTCTCTCGGAGGACCTGAGCCCTAGGACCATGCCCCAGGACTACCTGACATGATGACTCCTTGCTGTCCCCAGTCCACCTGGCCGTGCTGCTGCTCCAGTTTCAACTGACCTGAGCCCTAGGACCATGCCCCAGGACTACCTAACATGATGACTCCTTGCTGTCCCCAGTCCACCTGACCGTGCTGCTGCTCCAGTTTCAACTGTTCTGCCTTATTATTATTATTCGACCATGCTGGTCATTTATGAACATTTGAACATCTTGGCCATGTTCTATTATAATCTCCACCCGGCACAGCCAGAAGAGGACTGGCCAACCCACATAGCCTGGTTCCTCTCTAGGTTTCTTCCTAGGTTTTGGCCTTTCTAGGGAGTTTTTCCTAGCCACCGTGCTTCTACACCTGCATTGCTTGCTGTTTGGGGTTTTAGGCTGGGTTTCTGTACAGCACTTTGAGATATCAGCTGATATACGAAGGGCTATATAAATACATTTGATTTGATTTGATTTGATTTACTCTGGACGATTCTGACCTAGAATACGTGGACAACTACAAATACCTAGGTGTCTGGCTAGACTGTAAACTCTACTTCCAGACTCACATCAAGCATCTCCAATCCAAAATCAAATCTAGAATCTGCTTTCTATTTCGCAAAAAAGCCTTTATTTGCAAATTATGGTAGAAAATAAGTATTTGGTCAATAACAAAAGTTTTTCTCAATACAATATACTATATACAATATGTACATATATGTGCATTATAGATATATATACATATATACATTATAGCCTTTGTTGGCAATGACAGAGGTCAAACATTTTCTGTAAGTCTTCACAAGGTTTTCACACACTGTTGCTGGTATTTTGGCCCATTCCTCCATGCAAATCTCCTATAGAGCAGTGATGTTTTGGGGCTGTTGCTGGGCAACACGGACTTTCAACTCCAAAGATTTTCTATGGGGTTGAGATCTGAAGACTGGCAAGGCCACTCCAGGACCTTGAAATGCTTCTTCCAAAGCCACTCCTTCGAAGGAGGTTTTCACTCAAAATCTCACGATACATGGCCCCATTCATTCTTTCCTTTACACGGATCAGTCGTCCCTTTGCAGAAGAACAGCCCCAAAGCATGATGTTTCCACCCCCATGCTTCACAGTAGGTATGGTGTTCTTTGGATGCAACTCAGCATTCTTTGTCCTCCAAACACGACGAGTTGAGTTTTTACCAAAAAGTTATATTTTGGTTTCACCTGACCATATGACATTCTCCCAATCTTCTTCTGGATCATCCAAATGCTCTCTAGCAAACTTCAGACGGGCCTGGACATGTACTGGCTTAAGCAGGGGGACATGTCTGGCACTGCAGGATTTGAGTCCCTGGTGGCGTAGTGTGTTACTGATGGTAGGATTTGTTAGTTTGGTCCCAGCTCTCTGCAGGTCATTCACTAGGTCCCCCGTGTGGTTCTGGGATTTTTGCTCATCGTTCTTGTGATAATTTTGACCCCACAGAGTGAGATCTGCGTGGAGCCCCAGATCGAGGGAGATTATTAGTGGTTCTGGGATTTTTGCTCATCGTTCTTGTGATAATTTTGACCCCACGGGGTGAGATCTACGTGGAGCCCCATACAAGACCATTATTAGTGGTCTTGTATGTCTTCCATTTCCTAATAATTGCTCCCACAGTTGATTTTGTCAAACCAAGCTGCTTACCTATTGCAGATTCAGTCTTTCCAGCCTGGTGCAGGTCTACAATTTTGTTTCTGGTGTCCTTTGACAGCTCTTTGGTCTTGGCCATAGTGGAGTTTGGAGTGTGACTGTTTGAGGTTGTGGACAGGTGTATTTTATACTGATAACAAGTTCAAACAGGTGCCATTAATATAGGTAACGAGTGGAGGACAGAGGAGCCTCTTAAAGAAGAAGTTACAGGTCTGTGAGAGCCAGAAATCTTGCTTGTTTGTAGGTGACCAAATACTTATTGTCCACCATAGTTTGCAAATAAATTCATAAAAAATCCTACAATGTGATTTTCTGGATTTTTTTTCCTAATTTTTGTCTGTCATAGTTGAAGTGTACCTATGATGAAAATTACAGCCAATTGGTGGCTGACTAAATACTTTTTTTGCCCCACTGTATATCTCACTGGTCATCCCCAAAGCCAACACCTCCTTTGGCCGCCTTTCCTTCCAGATCTCTGCTGCCAGTGACTGGAACGAATTGCAAAAATCGCTGAAGCTGGAGACTTTCATTTCCCTCACTAACTTTAAACTTCAGCTATCTGAGCAGCTAACCGATCGCTGCAGCTGTAGCTGTACACCGTCCATCTGTAAATAGCCCACCCAATCTACCTACCTCATCCCCATATTGTTTTTATTTACTTTGCTGCTCTTTTGCACACCAGTATCACTACTTACACACCATCATCTGCTCATCATCATCTGCTCATCTATCACTCCAGTGTTAATCTACTAAATTGTAATTACTTTGCTACTATGGCCTATTTATTACCGTACCTCCTCATGCCATTTGCAAACACTGTATATAGACTTTCTTTTTTTTTCTATTGTGTTATTGACTGTACACTTGTTTATTCCATGTGTAACTCTGTGTAGTTGTTTCTGTCGCACTGCTTTGCTTTATCGTGGTCAGGTCGCAGTTGTAAATGACAACTTGTTCTCAACTATCTTACCTGGTTAAATAAAGGTGAAGTAAAAGACAAAATAATGATTTGGGATGCCTAAACATTAGGTTCAGGTGTAGTATTGGGGGTTGTACTGTATTGCACTGTACTGTGTACTGCAAGAGTCCCTAAACAGTAGCTATGTTTGGGGTGCAGATAGGAGAAGGCTGTTGGTACAGTTGTTGTGGCATCTCTGTGCTGGTTATTAAAGGTCTCTGTGTATGTGTGTGTGGGATGGTTGTGCAGAGTTGTGGTTGGGGTGGTAGTTTTGGGGGTGGTTGTGTACAGTAGGTAGTGTTTGGGGGTGGTTGTGTACAGTAGTGTTTGAGGGTGGTTGTGTGTGGTAGTGTTGGTGGTGGCTTTGTACAGTAGTGGTTGGGGGTGGTTATGTGCAGTAGTGTTTGGCGTGGTTGTAGTGTTTGAGGGTGGTAGTGTTGGGGTGGATGTGTACAGTAGTGTTGGGGTGGTTGTGTACAGTAGTGTTGGGGGAGGTTGTGTGTGGTAGAGTTTGGGGGTGGTTGCGTACAGTAGAGTTGGGGGTTGTTGTGTATGGTAGTGTTTGGGGTTGGATGTGTACAGTTGTGTTCTGGGGAGGTTATGTACAGTAGTGGTTGGGGTGGTTGTGTACAGTAGTGTTTGGGGTGGTTGCATGTGAGAGTGTTTCGTGGTGGTTATGTGTGAAAGTGTTTGTGTGTTATAGTTTTTAGGGTGGCTGATTGTAATAGTGTTTAGGGTCGTTGTTTGTAGTAGTATTTGACGTTGGTTTGGTACGGTAGTGTTTGAGGGTGGTTGTGTGAGGTAATGTTTGAGTGTGGCTGTGTGTTGGTAGTATTTTGCGGTGTTTGAGGGTGCTTGTGTCTGGTACTGTTTGAGGGTGGTCCGTGTGGTTGTGTTTGGGGGTGGTTGTATGTGGTATTGTTTGGGATGGTTGAGTCTGGTAGTGTTTGGTGTTGTTTATCTTTGGTAGTGTTTGTGGATGGTTGTGTGTTGTAATGTTTGGGGTGGTTGTTTGTTATAGTATTTGAGGGTGGTTGTATACGGTAGTGTTTGGGGGTGGATATGTGTGGTAGTGTTTGAGGGTGGTTGTGATTGGTAATGTTTGTTGGGGTTGTGTGGGGTTGTGTTTGAGGGTTGTTGTTTGTGGTACTGTTTGAGGGTGGATGTATGTGGTAGTGTTTAGTTGTGTTTGAGGGTGGTTGTATTTGGTAGCGTTTGAGGGCGGTTGTGTGTGGTTGTGTTTAAGGGTGGTTGTGTGTGGCAGTGTTTGAGGGTGGTTGTGTGTGGTAGTGGTTGTGGATGGTTTTGTTCAGTAGTATTTGAGGGTGGTTTTGTGTGGTAGCATTTAAGGGCAGTTGTGTGTGGTTGTGTTTAACGGTAGTACTGTTTGACAGTGGTTGGGTACAGTAGTGTTTGAGGGTGGTTGTGTGAGGTAATGTTTGAGTGTGGCTGTGTGTTGGTAGTATTTTGCCGTGTTTGAGGGTACTTGTTGTGTACAGTAGTGTTTGAGGGTGTTTGAGGGTGGTTGTGTGTTGTAGTGTTTGGGGAGTATTTTTGTGGTAGTGTTTGGGATGGTTGTGTCTGGTAGTGTGTTGTAGTGTTGGTTATGTGTGGTAGTGTTTGAATGTTGTTGTGTTGTAATGTTTGGGGTGGTTGTTTGTGGTAGTATTTGAGGGTGGTTTTGTAATGTAGTGTTTGGTGGTGGTTTTGTGTGGTAGTGTTTGAGGGTGGTTGTGTGTGGTAGTTTTTGGGGTGGTTGTGTTTGAGAGTGGTTGTGTGTGGTAGTGTTTAGTGTGGTTGTTTGTCGTAGTATTTGAGGATGGTTGTGTACGGTAGTGTTTGGGGGTGGATGTGTGTGGTAGTGTTTGAGGGTGGTTGTGAGTAATAATGTTTGTTGTGATTGTGTGTGGTAGTGTTTGAGGGGGGTTTTGTGTGGTACCGTTTCAGGGTGGTTGAGTACGGTAGTGTTTGAGTGTGGTTGTGTGGGGTTGTGTTTGAGGGTTCTTGTGTGTGGTACTGCTTGAGGGTGGATGTGTGTGGTAGTGTTTGGTTGTGTTTGAGGGTGGTTGTATTTGTTAGCGTGTGGTTGTGTTTAAGGGTGGTTGTGTGTGGCAGTGTTTGAGAGTGGTTTTGTGTGGTAGTGTTTGTTGGTGTTTTGTTCAGTAGTATATTAGGGTGGTTGTGTGTGGTATTGTTTGAGGGTCTTTGTGTGTTTTAGTGTTTGGGGCGGTTGTGTGTTGTTGTGTTTGTGGGTAGTTGTGTGTGGCAATGTTTGGGGTGGTTGTTTTAGGTAGTGTTTGGTGGTGGTTGTGTGTGGTAGTGTTTGAGGGTGGTTGCGTGTGCTATTGTTTTGGGGTGGTTGTGTGTTGTAGTGTTTGAGGGTGGTTATGTTTGGTTGTGTTTGAGGGTGGTTGTGTTTTGTAGTGTTTTGGGGGTTGTTGTGTACATTGGTTTTGTTGGGGTGGTTGTGACCGTTGGTCTTTGAGGGTGGTTGTGTTTGTGTGTTTTTTTTTTGGGGGGGGGGGGGGGTTGGTGTGTACCTTAGTGTTTGGGGGTGTTTGTGTTTGGTTGTGTTTGAGGGTGGTTGTGTGTGATAGTGTTTGGTAGTGATTGAGGGTGGTTGTGTGTTTTAATGTTTGAGGGTGGTTGTGTTTGGTAGCATTTAAGGGTTGTTGTCTGTGGTTCTGTTTAAGGGTGTTTGTATGTGGTAGTGTTTGAGAGTGGTTGTGTGTGGTAGTGTTTGTTGGTGTTTTGTTCAGTAGTATTGGAGGGTGGTTGTGTGTGGTATTGTTTGAGGGTGTTTTTGTGTTTTAGTGTTTGAGGGTGGTTGTGTTATAGTGTTTGGGGCGGTTGTGTGTGGTTGTGTTTGTGGGTGGTTGTGTGTGGTAATGTTTGCGGTGGTTGTGTGTGGTTGTGTTTGAGGGTGTTTGAGTATGGTAGTGTTTGAGTGTGGTTGTGTGTGGTATTGTTTGGGGGCGGTTATGTGTTGTAGTGTTTGAGGGTGGTTGTGTTTGGTAGTTTTTGAGGGTGGTTTGTGTGGTAGTTTTGGGGGGTTGGTGTGAACAGTAGTGTTTGGGGGTGGTTGTGTTTGGTTGTGTTTGAGGGTGGTTGTGTGTTTTAATGTTTGAGTTTGGTTGTGTTTGGTAGCGTTTAAAGGTGATTGTGTGTGGTTGTGTTGTTGGTGTTTTGTTCAGTAGTATTTCAGGGTGGTTGTGTGTGGTATTGTTTGAGGGTGTTTGTGTGTGGCAGTGTTTGAGGGTCTTTAAGTTTGGTGGTGTTTGAGGGACTTTATGTTTGGTAGTGTTTGAGGGTGTTTGTGTGATGTCATGTTCGGGGTGGTTGTTTGTGGTAGTGTTTGAGAGTGGTTATGTGTTGTAGTGTTTGAGGGTGGCTGTTTGAAATACTATTTGTGGGTGGTTGTGTCTGGTAATGTTTGAGTGTGGCTGTGTGTGGTAGTGTTTTGAACTGTTTGTGGGTGGTTGTGTTTGAAAGTTTTGAGGGTGGTTAGTGTGGTTGTGTTTGGGGTTGTTGTGTACAGTAGTGTTTGAGGGTGGTTGTGTGAGATAATGTTTGAGTGTGGCTGTGTGTTAGTTGTGTTTTATAGTGTTTGATGGTGGTTGTCTCTGGTTGTGTTTGAGGGTAGTTAGTGTTTGGATGTGTTTGGGGGTTGTTGTGTACATTGGTGTTTGGGGGTGGTTGTGACTGGTGGAGTTTGAGGGTGGTTGTGTTTGGTAGTGTTTGAGGGTGGTTGTGGGTGGTAGATTTTGTGGGTGGTTTTTGTGGTAGTTTTTGGGGTTGGTGTGTACAGTAGTGTTTGGGGGTGGTTGTGTTTGAGGGTGGTTGTGTGATAGTATTTGGTAGTGATTGAGGGTGGTTGTGTGTTTTAATGTTTGAGGGTGGTTGTTTTTGGTAGTGTTTAAGGGCGGTCGTGTGTGGTTGTGTTTAAGGGTGGTTGTTTGTGGCAGTATTTGAGGGTGGTTGTGTGTGGTAGTGTTTGTGGATGGTTTGTTCAGTAGAATTTGAGGGTGGTTGTGTCTGGTAGTATTTGAGGGTGGTTGTGTTTGGTCGTTTTTGAGGGTGGTTAGTGTTTGGTTGTGTTTTGGGGGTTGTTGTGTACATTGGTGTTTGGGGGTGGTTGTGACCGGTGGTGTTTGAGAGTGGTTGCGTTTGGTAGTGGTTGTGGGTGGTAGATTTTGGGGTTGGTGTGTACCGTAGTGTTTGGGGGTGGTTGTGTTTGAGGGTGGTTGTGTGTGATAGTGTTTGGTAGTGTTTGAGGGTGGTTGTGTGTGGTTGTGTTTAAGGGTGGTTGTGTGTGGCAGTGTTTGTGGATGGTTTTGTGTTTTTTTAGGGTGGTTGTGTGATAGTGTTTGAGGTGGTTGTGTTTGAGCGTAGTTGTGTATGGTAGTGTTTAGTGTGGTTGTT
This sequence comes from Oncorhynchus clarkii lewisi, assembly GCF_045791955.1. Lineage (NCBI taxonomy): Eukaryota > Metazoa > Chordata > Actinopteri > Salmoniformes > Salmonidae > Oncorhynchus > Oncorhynchus clarkii. The sequence continues at coordinate 32,244,274 of NC_092171.1, read as the reverse complement.
TGTCGTAGTATTTGAGTATGGTTGTGTACGGACGGTAGTGTTTGGGGGTGGTTGTGTGTGGTAGTGTTTGAGGGTGGTTTTGTGTGGTACTGTTTGAGGGTGGTTGAGTACCGTAGTGTTTGAGTGTAGTTGTGTGGGGTTGTGTTTGAGGGTTATTGTGTGTGGTACTGTTTGAGGGTGGATGTGTGTGGTAGTGTTTGGTTGTGTTTGAGGGTGGCTGTATTTAGTGGCGTTTGAGGGCAGTTGTGTGTGGTTGTGTTTAAGGGTGGTTGTGTGTGGCAGTGTTTGAGGGTGGTTGTGTGTGGTAGTGTTTGTGGATGGTTTTGTTCAGTAGTATTTGAGGGTGGTTGTGTGTGGTAGTGTTTGAGGGTGGTTGTGTGTGGTAGTGTTTGGGAGCGTTTTTTTGTGGTAGTGTTTGTGGTTGGTTGTGTTTGGTAATGTTTGGGGTGGTTGTTTGTGGTTGTGTTTGTGGGTGGTTGAGTATGGTAGTGTTTGAGAGTGGTTGTGTGCGGTATTGTTTGAGGGTGGTTGTGTGTTGTAGTTTTAGAGGGCAGTTGTGTGTGGTAGTTTTTGAGGGTGGTTGTGGGTGGTAGTGGGTGGTAGTGTTTATGGGTGGTTTGTGTCGTTATGTTTGAGGGTGGTTGTGTGTTTTAGTGTTTGGAGTGGATGTGAGTTGTACTGTTTGAGGACGTTTGTGTGATGTCATGTTTGGCGTGGTTGTGTGGCACTGTTTAAGGGTGGTTGAGTACAGTAGTGTTTGAGGGTGGTTGTGTGTTGTAGTGTTTGAGGGTGGTTGTGTGTGGTAGTGTTTGGTTGTGTTTGATCGTCGTTGTATTTGGTAGCGTTTGAGGGCGGTTGTGTGTGGTAGTGTTTGATGGTGGTTGTGTGTGGTAGTGTTTGTGGGTGGTTTTGTTCAGTAGTATTTGAGGTTTGCTGTGTGTGGTATTGTTTAAGGGTTTTTGTGTTTGGTAGTGTTTGAGGGTGGTTGTGTGTGTTAGTCTTGGGGTCGGTTGTTTGTGATAGTGTTTGGGGGAGGTTGTTTGTTGTAGTGTTTGTGGGTGGTTATGTGTGGTAATGTTTGCGGTGGTTGTTTGTGGTTGTGTTTAAGGGTGGTTGAGTATGGTAGTGTTTGAGAGTGGTTGTGTTTGTTATTGTTTGAGGGCTGTGGTGTGTTGTAGTTTTAGAGGGTGGTTGTGTGTGGTAGTGTTTGAGAGTGGTTGTGTTTGAAGGTTGTTGTGTGTGATAGTGTTTGGTAGTGATTGAGGGTGGTTGTGTGTGTTATTGTTTGATTGTGGTTATGTACAGTAGTGTTTAAGGGTGGTTGTGTGTGGTAATGTTTGAGGGTGGTTGTGTTTGGTAGCGTTTGAGGGTGTTTGCGTGTGGTTGTCTTTGTGGGTGGTTGTATGTGGTAGTGTTTGAGGGTGGTTTTCTGTGATAGAGTTCGTTGGTGGTTTTGTTCGGTAGTATTTGAGGGTGGTTATGTGTGGTAGTGTTTAGGGTGGTTATTTGTTGTAGTGTTTGAGGGTGGCTGTATTAAGTAGTATTTGACGGTGGTTGTGTATGCTGGTGTTTGAGGGTGGTTGTGTGTGGGTGTGTTTAAGGTTGGTTGTGTGTGGTAGTATTTTGGGGTGGTTGTGGGTGGTAGAGTTTGGGGATGTTTGTGTACAGTAGTGTTTGGGGATGGTTGTCTTTGGTAGCATTTGGGGTGGTTGGTCGGTGGTTGTTTGTGGTAGTGTTTAAGGTGGTTGTTTGTAGTAGGGTTTGGGGGTGGTTATGTGTGGTACTGTTCGAGGGTGGTTAAGTACGGTAGCGTTTGAGCGTGGCTGTGTGTGGTAGTTTTTGGGGTGGTTCTGTGTGGTAGGGTTTGAAGTTTGTTGTGTTTGGTAGTGGTTTTGGGGGGTTGTGTGTGGTAGTTTTTGAGGGTGGTTGTGTGTGGTAGTGTTTGGTGGTGGTTTGTATGGTAATGTTTGAGGATGGTTGTGTGTGGTTGTGTTTGGGGACACATATCCACCCCCAAACAGTTTTTGTGGGTGGATGTGGGATGGAGTATTTCGGGGTGGTTTGTGTGGTAGTTTTTTGGGGTTTGTGTGTATAGTAGTGTTTGGTAGTGTTTCAGGTGTGTTGTGTATATTAGTCTTTGGGGTGGTTGTGTATGGTATTGTTTTGGGGTGGTTGTGTACAGTGGTGTTTGGGGTGGTTGTGTTTGACAATGTTTGGAGTGGTTGTGAGTGGTAGTGTTTCGGGTGGTTTTGTATAGGGTGGTTGTGTTTGTTAGTTTTGAGGGTGGTTGTGTTTGGTTATTTTTGGTGGTGGTTGTGTGTGGTAGTGTTTGGTTGTGGTTGTGTACTGTATTGTTTGAGGGTGATTGTGCTTGTTTGTTTTTTCTGGGGTGGTTGTATTTAGTTTTTTTTTCCGTTATTGTGTGGTAGTGTTTGAGGGTGGTTGTGTGTGGTAGTGTTTGAGGGTTGTTGTGTGTGTTAGTGTTTGAGTGAGTTTGTGTGTGGTAGTGTTTGAGTGTGGTTGTGTATGGTAGTTTTTGGTTGTGGTTGTTTACAGTAGTGTTTGAAGGTGGTTGTGTGTGGTAGTGTTTGAGTGTGGTTGTGTGTGGTAGTTTTTGGTTGTGGTTGTTTACAGTAGTGTTTGAAGGTGTTTGTGTGTGGTAGTGTTCGGGGTGGTTGTGTGTTGTATTAATTTGGGTGGTTGTTTGTGTTAATATTTTAGGGTGTTTGTGTACTTTAGTATTTGCGTGTGTGGTAGTGTTTGCGGTTTTTGTGTGAGGTAGTGTTTCAGGGTGGTTGTGTTTGGTGGTGTTTGAGGGTGGTTGTGTGTGGTAGTTTTTGAGGGTGGTTGTGTGTGAGGTAGTGTTTGAGCGTGGTTGTTTTTGTTAGTTTTTGAGGGTGATAGTGTTTTTTGTTTTTGAGGTGGTTGTGTGTGGTAGTGTTTGAGTGTGATTGTTAGTGGTAGTGTTTGGTTGGGTACAGTATTGTTTGAGGATGGTTTTGTGTGGTAATGTTTGAGGGTGGTTGTGTTTTGTAGTGTTTGAGGGTGGTTGTGTGTTGTCGTGTTTGGGGTGGTTGTGTGTTGTAGTGTTTGAGATTGTTGCGTGTGGTCGTGTTTCAGATGGTTGTGTGTGATAATGTTTGGTGGTGGTTATATGTGGTAGTTTTTGAGGGTGGTTGAGTGTTGTAGTGTTTGGTGGTGGTTGTGTATGGTAGTGTTTGAGGGTGATTGTGAGTGGTAATGCTTGGTGTGATTGTTTGCGGTAGTGTTTGAGGATGGTTGTGTGTAGTAGTGTTTGGGGTGGTTGTGTGTGGTAATGTTTGGGGGTGGTTGTGTACAGTGGTGTTTGAGGGTGGTTGTGTTTGGTAGTGTTTGGGGTGGTTGTGTGATAGTGTTTGGGGTGGTAGATTTTTGGGGTGGTTGTGTGTGTTAGTTTTTGTGGGAGTATTTGGGGGTGGTTTGTGTCGTAGTTATTGGGGGTGATTGTTTATGGTGGTTTTTGTTGGTGGTTGTGTGTGGTAGTGTTTCGGGTATGTTTGTGCACAGTGGTGTTTGGGATGGTTGTGTGTGGCCGCGTTTGGAGTGTTTGTGTGTGGTAGCCGGAAAGTAGAGCATTGCAGTAGTCTAACCTAGAAGTAACAAAAGCATGGATTACATTTTTTGGCATCATTTTTGGACAGAAAGTTTCTCATTTTTGCAATGTTACGTAGATGGAAAAAAGCTGTCCTTGAAACAGTCTTGATATGTTCGTCAAAAAAGAGATCAGGGTCCAGAGTAACGCCGAGGTCCTTCACAGTTTTATTTGAGACGACTGTAAGATTAATTGTCAGATTCAACAGAAGATCTCTTTGTTTCTTGGGACCTAGAACAAGCATCTCTTTTTTGTCCGAGTTTGTCTGAAACACAGGCTTCTAGCGAGGGCAATTTTGGGGCTTCACAATGTTTCATTGAAATGTACAGCTGTGTGTCATCCCCATAGCAGTGAAAGTTAACATTATGTTTTCGAAATTACATCCCCAAGAGGTGAAACATATTGTGAAAACAATAGTGGTCTTAAAACGGAACCTTGAGGAACACCGAAATTTACAATTGATTTGTCAGAGGACAAACCATTCACAGAGACGAACTGTTATCTTTCCGACAGATAAGATCTAAACCAGGCCAGAACTTGTCCGTGTAGACAAATTTGGGTTTCCAATCTCTCCAAAAGAATGTGGTGATCGATGGTATCAAAAGCAGCACTAAGGTCTAGGAGCACGAGGACAGATGCAGAGCCTCGGTCTGACGCTATTAAAAGGTCATTTACCACCTTCACAAGTGCAGTCTCAGTGCTATGATGGGCTCTAAAACCAGACTGAAGCATTTCGTATACATTGTTTGTCTTCAGGAAGGCAGTGAGTTGCTGCACAACAGCTTTTTCTAAAATGTTTGAGAGGAAGGGAAGAGTCGATATAGGCCGATAGTTTTTTATATTTCCTCGGTCAAGGTTTGGCTTTTTCAAGAGAGGCTTTATTACACATCCGGTGGATAGAGAGCTGTTTATTATGTTCAACATAGGAGGGCCAAGCACATGAAGCAGCTCTTTCAGTAGTTTAGTTGGAATAGGGTCGAGTATGTAGCTTGAAGGTACAGTATAGAGGCCATGATTATTTTCATAATTGTGTCAAGAGATATAGTACTAAAACACTTGAGTGTCTCTCTTGATCCTAGGTCCTGGCAGAGTTGTGCAGACTCAGGACAACTGAGCTTTGGAGGTATATGCAGATTTAAAGAGGAGTCCATAATTTGCTTTCTAATGATCATGATCTTTTCCTCAAAGAAGTTAATGAATGTATCACTGCTGAAGTGAAAGCCATCCTCTCTTGGGGAATGCTGCTTTTTAGTTAGCTTTGCGACAGTATCAAAAATAAATTTCGGATTGTTCTTATTTTCCTCAATTAAGTTGGAAAAATAGGATGATTGAGCAGCAGTGAGGGCTCTTCAATACTGCACGGTACTGTCTTTCCTAGCTAGTCGGAAGACTTCCAGTTTGGTATGGCGCCATTTCCGTTCCAATTTTCTGGAAGCTTGCTTCAGAGCTCGGGTATTTTCTGTATACCAGGGAGCTAGTTTCTTATGACAAATGTTTTTCGTTTTTAGGGGTGCAACTGCATCTAGGGTATTGCGCAAGGTTAAGTTGAGTTCCTCATTTAGGTGGTTAACTGATTTTGATCCTCTGACGTCCTTGGGTAGGCAGAGAGAGTCTGGAAGAGCATCAAGGAATCTTTGTGTTGTCTGAGATTTATAGCACGACTTTTCAAGCTCCTTGGTTGGGGTCTGTGCAGATTATTTGTTGCGATTGTAAATGTAATAAAATGGGGGTCCGATAGTCCTGAATTATGAGCAAAAACATTAAGATCCAAAACATTTTGTCCATGGGACAAAACTAGGTCCAGAGTATGACTGTGACAGTTAGTAGGTCCAGAGACATGTCGGAGTGTGTCTGTGGACTTTTCCATGTGAATATTAAAATCACCAACAATTAGAATATTATCTGCTATGACTACTAGTTCCGATAGGAATTCATGGAACTCAGTGAGGAAGCTGTATATGGCCCAGGATGCCTGTAAACAGTAGCTATAAAAATTGATTGAGTAGGCTGCATAGATTTCATGACTAGAAGCTCAACAGACGAAAATGTATTTTTTTTTTGTGTAAATTGAAATTTGCTATCGTAAATGTTAGCAACACTTCTGTCTCTGTGGGATGCTTTTGTTTCTTCTAGGTTAGACTACTGCAATGCTCTACTTTCTGGCTACCTGGATAAAGCACTAAATAAACTTCAGTTAGTGCTAAATACGGCTGCTAGAATCCTGACTAGAACAAAAAAAATGGATCATATTACTCCAGTGCTAGCCTCTCTACACTGGCTTCCTGTCAAGGCAAGGGCTGATTTCAAGGTTTTACTGCTAACCTCCAAAGCATTACATGGGCTTGCTCCTACCTATCTTTCCGATTTGGTCCTGCCGTATATACCTACACGTACGCTACGGTCACAAGACGCAGGCCTCCTAATTGTCCCTAGAATTTCTAAGCAAACAGCTGGAGGCAGGGCTTTCTCCTACAGAGCTCATTTTTTATGGAATGGTCTGCCTACCCATGTGAGAGACGCAGACTCGGTCTCAACCTTTAAGTCTTTACTGAAGACTCAGTGGGTCATATGAATGAGTGTAGTCTGGCCCAGGAGTGTGAAAGTGAACGGAAAGGCTCTGGAGCAACGAACCGCCCTTGCTGTCTCTGCCTGGCTGGTTCCCCTCTCTCCACTGGGATTCTCTGCCTCTAACCCTATTACAGGGGCTGAGTCACTGGCTTACTGGGGCTCTTCCATGCAGTCCCTGGGAGGGGTGCTTCACTTGAGTGGGTTGAGTCACTGACGTGGTCTTCCTGTCTGGGTTGGCGCCCCCCCTTGGGTTGTGCCGTGGTGGAGATATTTGTGGGCTATACTCGACCTTGTCTCAGGATGATAATTTGATGGTTGAAGATATCCCTCTAGTGGTGTGGGGGCTGTGCTTAGTGGGTGGGGTTATATCCTTCCTGTTTGGCCCTGTAGTAGTTGCAGTAGTTTATGTGTCGGGGGGCTAGGGTCAGTTTATTATATCTGGAGTACTTCTGCTGTCTTATCCGGTGTCCTGTGTGAATTTAAGTATGCTCTCTCTAATTCTCTCTTTCTTTCTCTCTTTCTTTCTCTCTCTCAGAGGACCTGAGCCCTAGGACCATGCCTTAGGACAACCTGGCATGATGACTCCTTGCTGTCCCCAGTCCACCTGGCCGTGCTGCTGCTCCAGTTTCAACTGTTCTGCCTGCGGCTATGGAACCCTGACCTGTTCACCGGACGTGCTACCTATTCCAGACCTGCTGTTTTTAACTCTCTAGAGAGAGCAGGAGTGGTAGAGATACTCTTAATGATCGGCTATGAAAAGCCAACTGACATTTACTCCTGAGGTGCTGACTTGCTGCACTCTTGACAACTACTGTGATTATTATTATTTGACCATGCCTGTCATTTATGAACATTTGAAAATCTTGGCCATGTTCTGTTATAATCTCCACCCACCACAGCCAGAAGAGGACTGGCCACCCCTCATAGCCTGGTTCCTCTCTATGTTTCTTCCTGGGTTTTGGCCTTTCTAGTGAGATTTTCCTAGCCACTGTGCTTCTACACCTGCATTGCTTGCTGTTTGGGGTTTTAGGCTGGGTTTCTGTACAGCACATTGAGATATCAGCTGAAGTAAGAAGGGCTATATAAATACATTTGATTTGATTTGTGTGTTTGAGAGTGGTTGTGTGTGGAATTTTGTGAGGGTGGTTGTGTGTGAGGTAGTGTTTGCAGGTGGTTGTGTTTGTTAGTTTTTGGGGGTGATTGTGTTTGGTTATTTTTGGAGGTGGTTGTGTGTGGTAGTGTTTGAGGTTAGTTGTTTGTGTTAGTGTTTGAGTGTGGTTGTGTTTGGTTGTGTACATTATTGTTTGAGGTTGGTTTTGTGTGGTAATGTTTGAGTGTGGCTGTGTGTTGGTAGTATTCTGCGGTGTTTGAGGGTGCTTGTGTCTGGTACTGTTTGAGGGTGGTTCATGTGGTTGTGTTTGGGGGTTGTCGTGTACAGTAGTGTTTGAGGGTGGTTGTGTGTTGTCGTGTTTGGGGTGGTTGTGTGTGGTAGTTTTTGGGATTGTTGCGTGTGGTAGGGTTTGGGATGGTTGTGTGTGGTAGTGTTTGGTGGTGGTTATCTGTGGTAGTTTTTGAGGGTGGTTGTGTGTTGTAGTGTTTGGTGGTGGTTGTGTATGGTAGTGTTTGAGGGTGATTGTGAGTGCTAATGCTTGGTGTGATTGTTTGTGGTAGTGTTTGAGGGTAACGTACAAAAAAATGATGGATACATTTGGTAGTGTTTTGAGGGTTGTTAGGTGTGGTAATGTTTGGGGTGGTTGTGTGTGGTAGATTTTTGGGGTGGTTGTGTGTGGTAGTTTTTGTGTGTGGATGTGGGTGGGAGTATTTGGTGGTGGTTTGTGTCGTACTTTTTTGGGGGTGGGTGTGTACAGTTGTGTTTGGGGGTGGTCGTTTTTGGTCGTTTTTGTTGATGGTCGTGTGTGTTAATATTTATGGGGCGGTTGTGTATGGTAGTGTTTGGGTGTGGTTGTGTATGGTAGTGTTTGAGGTTGGTTGTGTCTGGTAGTGTTTGGGGTGGTTGTGTGTGGTAGTGTTTAGGGTGGTTGTGTGTTGTCGTGTTTGTAGTGGTTGTGTGTGGTAGTGTTTGAGTGTGCTTGTCTGAGGTAGTTTTTGAGGTTGGTTGTGTGTTGTAGTGTTTGGGATGGTTGTTTGTGGTAATATTTTAGGGTGGTTGTGTACGGTGGTGTTTGGGTGTGGTTGTGTGTGGTAGTGTTTGAGGGTGGTTGTGTCTGGTAGTGTTTGGGGTGGTTGTGTTTGGTAGTGTTTAGGGTGGTTCTTTGTTGTAGAATTTGCGGGTGGTTGTGTACAGTAGTATTTGGTGGTGTTTGTTTGTGGTAATGTTTGAGGGTGGTTGAGTACGGTAGTGTTTGAGTGTGGTTGTGTTCGTTGTCTTTGAGGGTGGTTGTGTATGGTATTGTTTGAGAGTAGTTGAGTACGGTAGTATTTGGTTGTGTTTGGTAGTGTTAAGGATGCTTGTGTGTGGTTGTGTTTAACAGTGGTTGTGCGTGGTAGTGTCTGAAGGTTGTTGTGTGTGGTATTGTTTTGTTCAGTAGTATTTGTAGGTTGTTGTGTGTTGGTGTTTGAATGTGGTAGTTTTTGAGTGTGCTTGTCTGTGGTAGTGTTTGAGGGTGGTTGTTTTTTGTAATGTTTGGGGTGGTTGTTTGTGGTAATATTTTAGGGTGGTTGTGTACGGTGGTGTTTGCGTGTGGTTGTGTGTGGTAGTGTTTGAGGGTGGTTGTGTCTGGTAGTGTTTGTGGTGGTTATGTGTGGTAGGGTTAGGGTGGTTGTTTGTTGTTGTATTTGAGGGTGGTTATGTACTGTAGTGTTTGGTGGTGATTGTGTGTGGTAATGTTTGAGGGTTGTTGAGTACGGTAGTGTTTTAGTGTGGTTGTGTTGGATTGTGTTTGAGGGTGGTTGTGTGTGGTATTGTTTGAGGGTAGTTTTGTGTTGTAGTATTTGTTTGTGTTTGAGGGTGGTTGTGGGTTAGTGTTTGATGGTGTTTGTGTGTGGTAGTGTTTGGGGTGGTTGTGTGTGGTAGTGTTCAGGGGTGGTTGTGTACAGTGGTGTTTGAGGGTGGTTGTGTGTGGTACTGTTTGAGGGTGGTTGTTTTTGGTAGTGTTTGAGGGTGGTTGTGTGTGGTAGTACTTGTGGGTGGTTGTTTGTGGTAGTGTTTGAGGGTGGTTGTGTGTGGTAGTACTTTTGGGTGGTTGTGTGTGGAAGTGTTTGAGGGTGGTTGTGTGTGTTTCTGTTTGAGGGTGGTTGTGTGTGGTAGTGTTTGAGGGTGGTTGTGTACAGGATCCCCAGTTCCCTCTGACATTGTCAGTGTCAGCCTCAGATCACTTTAATCAGAGAGAGGATATGCATGATAAAAACGGATAAGGGACTTTAATCAAAAAAAATTGCTGGTCTGGAAACGTGACACACTCCGACAAGCACGCCTCATCCCTGCGGCACCACCGTGTATCTGGCAAGGCAAGTCTCCACCATGAATATGCATGCAGTGGTTTTGGAGATGGAGGAGGAGGCTAGGTAGCACATTTAAAAAGGCCATTGTTTGTTCATCTGTTCAGTGTAGGGTGACCAGAGGAAATTTCGAAACATTCGCTGCTCATATGTGTGTTGATGCTGTATGTACTCACATGGCTCTACGTGTCATGGACAGTATACACATGCACAGACACAATACATACTACATACACATATACCAGGGGTAGTCAACTCTTACCCTATGAGTTCCAAAGCCTGCTGGTTTTCTGTTCTACCTGGTTATTAATTGCACACACCTGGTGTCTGAGGTCTAAATCTGTCCCTGGCTTTAAGGTCCAGGGAAATATACAGTACATCAGTGGCGATTGGTTTTTATCTTTATTACAGCATATTGGATGACTCTCATTCATATTCCATTCACCCAGTTCAATGTAACATCGATAGGTTTAGGCTACTACATGATACTCAAATTTTCCCTATACCCATCATGAGGTTGTAACAACCTAGCCTATGAATGAAAGTTTACAACGTAGGTGCACACAGGTGAATTTTTGGGGGGGGAGGTGACAGACAGTGACACATTCAATACAGACTTGCAGACTCTTGCCTGCATCTAGCTGATATAGGGGGTAATCGTTAGTCCAACAGTTGCAAATGAGAGTTTCTATTGAACAAATTACAGGTATGTTTATCCCTGTTTTTTTCCACAATTTTTCAACAGAATTGGCAAAAAGAATTTACCCCTGATGACGCATAAACACAGTTCACATTCATAGCAGCCACGTTGTATTCCTTCTCTCATCTATGTGCTCTCCTCTCACCTTTTACCTTCACTTGTGGACTTCAATGCACAACACGTCAGCTGTCTGACCAGGCAAAAAAAACCTTTCCAACCCAAACCATATCATAACCGCTACACACAGCCTACATCGTTGTCACCATATTAGCTAAAGTAACATCATAGTCAACATAGCTAATAGAACTAAAGCGTTAGTAAAACTGCTACAATCATGCAGTAATGTTACAGAGTACAGTCAGTAAGAAGTTTAGCAATTACATCGGCGGACCCCGGTGGCAATAAATTAGTAAAACCAAATGCTTACCTTTACTTGGAACTGTTCCAGTGTTGTGTTGTATAGTCATAGCCAGCTAGCAAATATAGCATCCCTTGGTTTGAGCCAGGTGTTTGAGTAGGCTAAACTAGCTAGCTGCATTTGCAAGATATTTGAAAGTGAAAATGAGGAAATCTCTCTCTCTCTCTCTCTCTCTTGCTTCTCCTTCACTTTTGAAGAAATTAATTTGTTCAAAACCGTTCAACTATTGTCTTTCTCTCTCTTTGAGTCAACTACTCACCACATTTTTTGCACTGCAGTGCTAGCTAGCTGTAGCTTATGCTTTTAGTACTAGAGTCATTCTCGGATCCTTTGATTGGGTGGACATGTCAGTTCAACCTGCAGGAGCTCTGATAGGTTGGAGGAAATCCTCCTGAAGTTGTTATACAGTGGGGAGAACTGTATTTGTATTTGATACACTTCCGACTGTGCAGGTTTTCCTACTTACAAAGCATGTAGAGGTCTGTAATTTTTATCATAGGTACACTTCAACTGTGAGAGACGGAATCTAAAACAAACATCCAGAAAATCACATTGTATGATTTTTAAGTAATGAATTTGCATTTTATTGCATGACATAAGTATTTGATCACCTACCAACCAGTAAGAATTCCGGCTCTCACAGACCTGTTAGTTTTTCTTTAAGTAGCCCTCCTGTTCTCCACTCATTACCTGTATTAACTGCACCTGTTTGAACTCGTTACCTGTATAAAAGACACCTGTCCACACACTCAATCAAACAGACTCCAACCTCTCCACAATGGCCAAGACCAGAGAGCTGTGTAAGGACATCAGGGATAAAATTGTAGACCTGCACAAGGCTGGGATGGGCTACAGGACAATAGGCAATCAGCTTGGTGAGAAGGCAACAACTGTTGGTGCAATTATTAGAAAATGGAAGAAGCTCCCTCCAAAGATGTTCTATTGGGTTCAGGTCTGGAGACTGACTAGGCCACTCCAGGACCTTGAGATACTTCTTACGGAGCCACTCCTTAGTTGCCCTGGCTGTGTGTTTCAGGTCGTTGTCATGCTGGAAGACCAAGCCACGACCCATCTTCAATGCTCTTACTGAGGGAAGGAGGTTGTTGGCCAAGATCTCTCGATACATGGCCCCATCCATCCTCCCTTCATTACGGTGCAGTCATCCTGTCCCCTTTGCAGAAAAGCATTCCTAAAGAATGATAGAAAAACTAACAGGTCTGTGAGAGCCGGAATTCTTACTGGTTGGTAGGTGATCAAATACTTATGTCATGCAATAAAATGCTAATTCATTACTTAAAAATCAAACAATGTGATTTTCTGGATTTTTAGATTCCGTCTCTCACAGTTGAAGTGTACCTATGATAAAAATTACAGACCTCTACATGCTTTGTAAGTAGGAAAACCTGCAAAATCGGCAGTGTATCAAATACTTGTTCTCCCCACTGTAGTTACTGTGTAAGTTTATGGAAAGGGATCCATGAGCCTCCTAGGTTTTGAATTGAAGTCGATGTACCCAGAGAAGGACGGAAGCTAGCTCTCCTCCGGCTACACCATGGTGCTACCCTACAGAGTGCTGTTGAGGCTATCGTAGACCTTCATTGCAAAACAGTGTGTTTAAATCAATTATTTGGTGACATGAATATATTTAGTATAGTTTAATCTTAAAATAACTATTTTTATTTTTGTGAAATTCATTGAGGAAGATAGTCCTCCCCTTACTCCTCTGAGGAGCCTCCACTGCAGTACATCATTCTTGAAATTTTACAGCAGACATCAGTCATGAGCATTCCTCGTCTCCTTGTCTATGTGTCGGTAGCTAGTAGTTAACTACTTTCATGTTCTCCAAGTTTATAGCTGTTCACCTGTGTATAGAATACACACAAGTCCTACTGCTGCATGATGATTGGCTTTCCCAGAACAGTTGTATGTTGCACATGCCTACATGTAAAGATTTGAACATGATCATACAATATGAATCACCACTTGACAGGATTAGAATAATACTATTCATTCAGTTTTGTTCATTATGACACATACTAAAATTGTTCTTATTAAACCGATTTGAGAAATTTGAATGAGATTATAGGGTACACGCTAAGTTTAGGAACCTACACGCGTATAACCTTGTGAGTGACGCAAAGATACTAATCTTGACTGCAGTGTTGACAGTAATTTGAACCTGCCATTGTAAAGAGGGAGAGGGAGTTCCACAGGATTAATGGACCTGACTGCCTGGCCCCCCTGACTCCATCAAAGGCCCGAAGCTGTAAGACATGGCTGTGTGTGTGTGTGCATCTGCGTGTCCGTGTGTGTGTGCTTGTGAATGTGTGTGTGTACATTGAGAAGCAGCACTAAACACAGACACGGTGTCGGTGTGTGAACGAACAGCAGATGGCCTCTGAACACTAGTCTTCACTGTGTGTGCTCCTCTCCACAGCTTCTCTCCTCTCTCCTCTGCGGTCTGTTTGAGCAACAGTATGGACAGATGTGGATTGGCACTCCTAGGATCCCCATGCAATCTCTAGCACATCAAAGCTAATGAAGGATGCTCAAGTGCCATTGAAGGGGAGAAAGAAGAGAAAAAACACTGTGTAATAATTGCTTCTCCAGCTATGCTAATTAATTAGCACATACATGCATTTCAGTGCAGGTCAAACATGTAGAGCAGATGGTCTTTAAGAAAACATGTATGGGCATTCAGCAGTATTAGAATAAAATAAATACAACATATTGCAGTCTTAAAAATACAGGCACTGCTATTTGCATATTATATTGGTTGGAGTGTTGAAGGGAATAAAGACAATTAACCATTTGATGTCAGGGACCTTTTTAATGGTAAGAGTTTCTTGAGTTTCCTGCTATATAACTGCAATTGGTCAATATAATTACAGTGTCTATTGATACTTTGTTTACCTCAACATTTTTGTGATCACTACAATAGACAACACATTATTACTACATTATAACTTTCTACGTATGTGTGTGTATGTGTGTGTTTCTCAGTGAGGGTCTCAGTGTGTCCATGCTACTGTGTTTCTCTATCTTTCTTTTCACAGTGATTAAATATGCAAAGTCATTTCCTTGATTATTCTGTTCCAAATATAGTCGGCGAGCTGATCGGCATCTCCTATCCTGCCTTTTTGTGCCCATCCCGTTATTGGCTCACCTTCCAGAACAAATCCCTCCAATTCAGAGGATCATCATTTGGAGGGCAGGGAGCTTGTTAACCTAATGATTAAGTTAAACCAGCCCTTTAAGAATATATGGACGTGCTTCATCTGAGCAGAGCAGTGTAATGGTTTGGAAATGGAGGGGCAGGCAGGCTGGCAGGCTGGCAGGCAGGCAGGCAGGCTGGCAGGCAGGCAGGCAGGCAGGGCAGGCAGGCAGGCAGGCAGGCTGGCAGGCAGGCAGGCAGGCAGGCAGGCAGGCAGGCAGGCAGGCAGGGCAGGCAGGCAGGCAGGCAGGCAGGCTGGTGAAAGAACACTGAGGTGAGATGGCTGGGGGCAGATCAAGGAGGCAGGCAGGCAGGCAGGCAGGCAGGCAGGCAGGCAGGCAGGCAGGCAGGCAGGCAGGCAGGCAGGCAGGGCAGGCAGGCAGGCAGGCTGGTGAAAGAACACTGAGGTGAGATGGTTGGGGGCAGATCAAGGAGGCAGGCAGGCAGGCAGGCAGGCAGGCAGGCAGGCAGGCAGGCAGGGCAGGCAGGCAGGCAGGCTGGCAGGCAGGCAAGAACACTGAGGTGAGATGGTTGGGGGCAGAGGCAAGGAGGCAGGCAGGCAGGCAGGCAGGCAGGCAGGCAGGCTGGTGAAAGAACACTGAGGTGAGATGGCTGGGGGCAGATCAAGGAGGCAGGCAGGCAGGCAGGCAGGCAGGCAGGCAGGCAGGCAGGCAGGCAGGCAGGCAGGCAGGGCAGGCAGGCAGGCTGGTGAAAGAACACTGAGGTGAGATGGCTGGGGGCAGATCAAGGAGGCAGGCAGGCAGGCAGGCAGGCAGGCAGGCAGGCAGGCAGGCAGGGCAGGCAGGCAGGCAGGCAGGCAGGCAGGCAGGCAGGCAGGCAGGCAGGCAGGCTGGTGAAAGAACACTGAGGTGAGATGGCTGGGGGCAGGTCAAGGAGGCAGGCTGAAGGGGAAATTACACTGATTGAAGGAATGGAGGAACACAGTATTTATTGACTTATAAGACATATAGGGTCACTTGTCAACATGTTACAGGTCTATTGTCTACACGGGATGTGTTGCTGAGTGTGTTTTTCTATTGAGCAATGCCCCTCAATTAATCAGAATAATCTTTAATATAATACTTTATTATAATAATATAGTAGCAATTAATTATTATGATGAATAATCTGTAATATAATGTTGTCGAAGACGTTTGTTTAAATCGTGTAATGTTGAATGTGATCCTAATGCAGTTCTATCTTTCTCGCTCTTTCACTCTCTTTCACTCTCTTTCTCTCTCTCTCTCTCTCTCTCTCTCTCTCTCTCTCTCTCTCTCTCTCCTCTCTCTGTCTTGTCCGTGGCCTCTGTCTCGTGTTGGGTGACCTCTTGCTTCCTGTCAACCAGATCGCTCCCCATGCCACTCAAATCCCTCTTCTCTTCTCTCACGCTCTCCTTCTCTTCTCGCTTGCCTATTGATCCTGGTCAGTGGCGATCGATCACGCCAGAATATTACATCTCAATTATCCACAGGCTGGCTGGCTGGAAAGTTCAGAGCCCAAGGCAACGTCCCAGACAGCACCCTATTCCGTTTATAGTGCACTACTTTTGACCAGGGCCCATAGAAAGGAATAGGGTGCCATTTGGGACGCACAGCAGGACTACTCCTGTTTCTGTCACCAAAACGCCAGCCAAAGTCATTGAGTGACAGTCACACTACTCACAGAGTCAGGGAGTCTGCTGACGCTAAATGTAGCTAGCGCCTACCTCTAGAACCCTAGAACTCTGAGGAATTTCTTACTGTGTGTTGTTCTGTTTTCTTCTTCAGAGTTTAGATGGGGCCAGGTTCTTGTTTGAAATGATTTTATTTCAGTTTTGCCTTTTTGGCAAAGGCCTATGTAATATAATTTTACTTCAGTGTCATTCTATCTCATAAGATTTATGGTGATATGGGAAGTATCCGCGATGCAGCTCAAGCCATACCGTTAAAATGAATGAGAGAAGGTATACGTCCCATATGGCAGCCTTTTCACTATATACTGTAGTTCTATACTTTAGACCGGGGCCTGAATGGCTCTGGTCAAAACAGGTGCAAAAATAGAGAATAGGGTGCCTTTTGGGATGCAGCCAAGGTCAAAAAAATATTATAGGGGAGAAGAAGAGAGAGTATTTATACTAGTGATGTTATCTATGTATTTAGTCACTATTTACAGAAGCTTTGTTATTTGTTTGAAAGAGTATGATCCTACTGAGCCAGATTTAAATTGGGAGTTTGATGTCTTGGGAGATAGACGCAATTAGAGATTGTGAATTTAACATTTTACATGTATTTTTTAAATGTATTTATCCTTTATTTAACTAGGCAAGTTAGTTAAGAACAAATTCTTATTTACAATAACGGCCCGACCATAACCCGGACGACACTGGGCTAATTGTGCGGCGCCCTATGGGACTCTCAATCATGACCAATCACTGCCTGGTATGTTAACGGCTCGGCCTCCAACCGCAAGGCACTACAGAGGGTAGTGCGTACGGCCCAGTACATCACTGGGGCTAAGCTTCCGGCCATCCAGGACCTCTACACCAGGCGATGTCAGAGGAAGGCCTTAAAAATTGTCAAAGACCCCACTCATCCCAGTCATAGACTGTTCTCTCTAATTCCGCATGGCAAGCAGTACCAGAGCGCCAAATCTAGGACCAAAGGGCTTCTCAACAGTTTTTACCCCCAAGCTATAAGGCTCCTGAACAGGTAATCAAATGGCTACCCGGACTATTTGCATTGTGTGCCCCCACAACCCCTCTTTTACGCTGATGCTACTCTCTGTTTACCATATATGCACAGTCACTTTAACTATACATTCATGTACATACTACCTCAATTAACCCGGCCAACCGGTGCCCCCGCACATTGGCTACCCGGACTATCTGCATTGTGTCCCGCCAACCACCATCTGCCAACCCCTCTTTTACGCTACTGCTACTCTCTGTTTATCATATATGCATAGTCACTTTAACTATACCTACATGGACATACTACCTCAACTAGCCCGACTAACCGGTGCCTGTATATAGCCTCGCTACTGTACATAGCCTCGCTACTGTATATAGCCTCACTACTGTACATAGCCTCGCTACTGTATATAGCCTCGCTACTGTATATAGCCTCGCTACTGTATATAGCCTCACTATTATATATAGCCTCACTACTGTACATAGCCTCGCTACTGTATATAGCCTCGCTACTGTATATAGCCTAGCTACTGTACATAGCCTCGCTACTGTATATAGCCTAGCTACTGTTATTATTCACTGTCTTTTTACTGTTATTTTTTATTTCCTTACTTATCTATTGTTCACCTAATACCAATTTTTGCTTAAAAATGTTACCCCCCACAAAAAAAATATTGTGTTTAGTGGAGTTCATGTCTGTATTTTAAGTCACTACCTCACCTAATAAAAATGAGAGAGCTTGAGAGGATACAATATAAAGATTGAGCAGATAGGGTACTGGGGAAAGCGAAGAGAGGGGAGAGAGGAGTGGGGAGAGGGGAGAAGAAAGAGGGGAGTGGAGAGGGGACAGGGGAGAGAGGAGAGAGGAGTGGGGAGAGGAGAGAGGAGAGAAGAGAGAGGCGAGTGGGGAGAGAGGAGAGGAGAGTAGACAGAGAGGACAAGGGAGAGAGGAGAGAAGAGAGAGGTGAGTGGGGAGAGAGGAGAGGAGAGTAGGGCGATTAGAGGAGTGGGGAAAGGGGAGAGAGGAGTGGGGAGTGGACAGAGAGGACAGGGGAGAGAGGAGAGAAGAGAGAGGAGTGGGGAGTGGGCAGAGAGGAGAGCGGACAGGGGAGAGAAGAGAGAAGAGAGAGGAGTGGGGAGTGGGCAGAGAGGACAGGGGAGAGAGGAGAGAAGAGAGAGGAGTGGGGAGTGGGCAGAGAGGAGAGCGGACAGGGGAGAGAGGAGAGAAGAGAGAGGAGTGGGGAGTGGGCAGAGAGGAGAGCGGACAGGGGAGAGAGGAGAGAAGAGAGAGGAGTGGGGAGTGGGCAGAGAGGAGATCGGACAGGGGAGAGAGGAGAGAAGAGAGAGGAGTGGGGAGTGGGCAGAGAGGAGAGCGGACAGGGGAGAGAGGAGAGAAGAGAGAGGAGTGGGGAGTGGGCAGAGAGGAGATCGGACAGGGGAGAGAGGAGAGAAGAGAGAGGAGTGGGGAGTGGGCAGAGAGGAGAGCGGACAGGGGAGAGAGGAGAGAAGAGAGAGGAGTGGGGAGTGGGCAGAGAGGACAGGGGAGAGAGGAGAGAAGAGAGAGGAGTGGGGAGTGGACAGAGAGGACAGGGGAGAGATGAGAGAAGAGAGAGGAGTGGGGAGTAGGAAGGAGGCTAGGCTATAGCTGCTTTGAAGAAGTTACAGCCGACCGGGCACTTCCTGTTGCTGAGGGTTGGTTACAAAGATGGCTCTATGGTGGAGAGGCGTGGAGGATGTGTGTGTGCGTGTGTGTGTGTATGTGTGTGTGTGTTAAACCAGCATTCTGAAGTGGACAGATCAGATGCAGACGAGATTAGATTTTGGTTAAAAGCCTCTCCGGAGCACTAATGGCATGGGGCCGTGAGCACAGTGACCAGAGAAAGGTCAGTGGCATGGAATTGAATGCCCCCTAGCTAATCTCACATCTACACCCACCCTCCCCATCCCACAGACGCGGACACACACTGCTGCACACACACTATGGTACACACGCTCGCACACACACACACACACACAAACACGACAGTGCGCGCACACCCAGACACATACGCATGCATGCGTACATCAACCAAAATCAAATCAAATTGTATTTGTCATATGCTCCGAATACAGCCGAATACCTTACCGTGAAATGCTTATTTACAAGTCCTTAACCAACAATGCAGTAAAAAAAAAGAGTTAAGAAAAAAGATTTACTAAATTAACTAAAGTAAAAAATAAAAGAGCAACAATAGAATAAGAATAACGAGGTTATATACAGGGAGTACCAGTACCAAGTCAATGTGCGGGGGTATAGGTTATTCGAGGTAATTGAGGTAATATGTACATGTAGATAGAGGTAAAGTGACTATGCGTAGATAATAGATAATAAACTGCAAGTAGCAGCAGCATAAAAAAGGGGGGGGGGGGGGGGGCGGTCAACGCAAATAGTCCGGGTAGGCATTTGAGTAGCTGTTCAGCAGTATTATGGCTTGGGGGTGGAAGCTGCTCCGAAGCCTTTTGGACCTAGGCTTGGCGTTCCGGTACCGCTTGCCGTGCAGTAGTAGAGAGAACAGTCTATGACTAGGGTGGCTGGAGTTTGACAATTTTTAGGGTCTTCCTCTGACACCTGGCATAGAGGTCCTAGATGGCAGGAAGTTTGGCCCCTGAGATGTACTGGGTCATACGCACTACCCTCTGTAGCATCTTGAGTTGGGAGGCCGAGCAGTTGCCATACCAGGCGGTGATGCAACTAGTCAGGATGCTCTTGATGGTCCAGCTGTAGAACCTCTTGAGGATCTGAGGACCCATGGCAAATATTTTCAGTCTCCTGAGGGGGAATAGGCATTGTCGTGTCCTCTTCACAACTGTCTTGGTGTGTTTGGACCATGTTAGTTTGTTGTTGATGTGGACATCATGGAACTTGAAGCTCTCAACCTGCTCCACTACAGCCCCATTGATGAGAATGGGGGTGTGCTTGGCCCATCTTTTCCTGTAGTCCACGATCATTTCCTTTGTCTTGCTCACATTGAGGGAGAACTTGTTTTCCTGGCACCACACTTCCAGGTCTCTGACCTCCTCATGGTTGTCAGTGATCAGGCCTACCACCGTTGTGTGTCATCTGCAAACTTAATGATGGTGTTGGAGTCGTGCTTGGCCAAGCAGTCATGGGTGAACAGAGAGTACAGGAGGGGACTAAGCATGCACCCGTGAGGGGACCCCGTGTTGAGGTTCAACTTGGCAGATGTGTTGGTGTATACCCTTACCACCTGGGGGCGCCCGTCAGGAAGTCCAGGATCCAGTTGCAGAGGGAGCTGTTTAGTCCCAGGGTCCTTAGCTTAGTGATTAGCTTTGAGGGCACTATGGTGTTGAATGCTGAGCTGTAGTCAACGAATAGCATTCTCACATAGAATTTCCTTTTGTCCAGGTGGGAAAAACAGTATTGAGTGCAATAGAGATTGCATCATCTGTGAATCTGTTGGGACGGTATGCAAATTGGGGTGGGTCTAGGGTTTCTAGGATGATGGTGTTGATATGAGCCTTGACCAGCCTTTCAAAGCACTTTATTGCTACAGATGTGAGTGCTACGGGTCGGTAGTCATTTAGGCAAGTTACCTTGGTGTTCTTGGGCACAGGGACTATGGTGGTAAGCTTGAAACATGTACAGTGCCTTGCAAAAGTATTCATCCCCCTTGGCGTTTTTCCTATTTTGTTGCATTAGAACCTGTAATTTAAATGGATTTTTATTTGGATTTAATGGACATACACAACATACTCCAAATTGGTGAAGAGAAATGAAAAAAATTATTTGTTTAAAAAAAAATTAAAAACAGAAAAGTGGTGTGTGCATCAAGTATGTATTCCCCCCCTTTGCTATGAAGCCCCTAAATAAGATCTGGTGCAAACAATTACCTTCAGACGTCACATAATTAGTTAAATATAGTTCACCTGTGTGCAATCTAACTGTCATGATCTCATTATATATACAGCTGTTCTGCAATGCCCCAGAGTCTGCAACACCACTAAGCAGGGGGCACCACCAAGCAAGCGGTACCATGAAGACCAAGGAGCTCTACAAACAGGTCAGGGACAAAGTTGTGGAGAAGCACAGTTGGGTTATAGAAAAATATCAGATACTTTGAACATCCCACGGAGCACCATTAAATCCTTTATTAAAAAATGGAAAGAATATGGCACCACAACAAACCTGCCAAGATAGGGCAGCCCACCAAAACTATCGGACCAGGCAAGGAGGGCATTAATCAGAGAGGCAACAAAGAGACCAAAGATAACCCTGAAGGAGCTGCCAAGCTCCACAGCGGAGATTGTAGTATCTGTCCATAGGACCACTTTAAGCCGTACACTCCATAGAGCTGGGCTTTACGGAAGAGTGGCCAGAAAAAAAGCCATTGCTTAAAGAAAAAAATAAGAAAACACGTTTTGTGTTCGCCAAAAGGCATGTGGGAGACTCCCCAGACATATGGAGAAGGTACTCTGGTCAGATGAGACAAATTTTTTGCTTTATGACCATCAAGGAAAACGTTATGTATGGTGCAAATCCAACACCTGTCATCACCCCGAGAACACAGTGATGCATGGTGGTAGCAGCATCATGCTGTGGTGATGTTTTTCATAGGCAGGGAATGGGGAACTGGTCAGAATTGAAGGAATGATGGATGGCGCTAAATACAGGAAAAATCCTGAGGGAAACCTGTTTGTCTTCCAGAGATTTGAGACTAGGACGGAGGTTCACCTTCCAGCAGGACAATGACCCTAAGCATACTGCCAAAACAACACTTGAGTCGTTTAAGGGGAACATTTAAATGGCTTGGAATGGCCTAGTCAAATTCCAGAACTCAATCCAATTGAAAATCTGTAGTATGACTTAAAGATTGCTGTACACCTGTGGAGCCCATCCAACTTGAAGGAGCTGGAGCAGTTTTTCCTTGAAGAATGGGCAAAAATCCCAGTGGCTAGATGTGCCAAGCTTATAGAGACATACCCCAAGAGACTTGCAGCTGTAAATGCTGCAAAAGGTGGCTGTACAAAGCAAGATCAAGTGTTCTGTTTTTTTGTGTGTTATTTCTTGCTTGTTTAACAATCAAACATATTTTGCATCTTCAAAGTGGTAGGCATGTTGTATAAATCAAATGATACAAACCCCCCAAAATATATTTTATTTCCAGGTTGTAAGGCAACAAAATAGGAAAAATGCCAAGGGGGTGAATACTTTTGCATGCCACTGTAGGTATTACAGACTCAGCTATGGACAGGTTGAAAATGTCAGTGAAGACACAAGCCAGTTGGTCAGCGCATGCATGGAGTACACGTCCAGGTAATCCGTCTGGCTCTGCGGCCTTGTGAATGTTGACCTGTTTCAAGGTCTTACTCACATCGGCTATGGCGAGCGTGATCACACAGTCATCCAGAACATGCATGTGTTCCTTGCCTCGAAGTGCGCATAGCAGTAATTTAGCTTGTTTGGTAGGCTTGTGTTGCTTGGCAGCTTATGGCTGGTCTTCCCTTTGTTGTCCGTAATAGTTTGCAAGCCCTGCCACATCCGACGAGTGTTAGAGCCGGTGTTGTAGGATTCAATCTTAGTCATGTATTTACGCTTTGCCTGTTTGATGGTTCGTCTGAGGGCATTGCGGGATTTCTTATAAGTGTACGGGTTAGAGTCCTGCTCCTTGTAAGAGGCAGCTCTTTTAGCTCATTGCGGATCTTGCTTGTAATCCATGGTTTCTGGTTGGGGTATGTACCTACGTTCAGTGTGGGGAGTCTAGAATATGTTCCGGGATAGAACTATGTTGAGATTTGCTAAATGGAGGGAGAGGAAGGGCTTTGTATGAGTCTCTGAGTGTGGAGTAAAGGTGGTCTAGAGTTTTGTTTCCTGTTGTTGCACATGTAACATGCTGGTAGAATTGAGGAAAAATTGATTTAAGTTTCCCTGCATTAAAGTCCCTGGCCACAAGGAGCGCCGCCTCTGCATGTGCATTTTCTTGTTTGCTTATGGCTTTATACAGCTCGTTGAGTGCGGTCTTAGTGCCAGCATCGGTTTGTGGTGGTAAATAGACAGCTGTGAAAAATATAGATTAAAACTATGTTGGTAAATAGTGTGGTCTTTAGCTTATCATGAAAAACTCTACCTCAGGTGAGCAAAACCTTGAGACTTTCTTAATATTTGATTTCAGGCACCAGCTGTTATTGACGAATAGACACAGGCCTCCACCCATTGTCATACCAAAGGCTGCTGTTCTGTCTTGCCAATGCACGGAAAAACCAGCAACTGTTTAGTTGTTCAGCCACGACTCGTGAAATATAAAATAATACCGTTTTTTATGTCCCATTAGTATGATAGTCTTGAACGGAGCTCATGCAGTTCATTCTCCAATGATTGCACGTTGGCCAATAGGACGGATGGTCGAGGTGGGTTACCCACTGGCCAACGAATTCTCACAAGGCACCCGGACTTGCATCCCCTATATCTGCGTTTTCTCTTCACGTGAATGACGGGGATTTGGGCCTGATTGGGTATCTGTTGTAAATCCTTTGCTTCCAACTATTTAAATAAAAAATCTTTGTCCAGTTCGATGTGAGTAATCGCTCTTCTGATATCCAGAAGCTTTTTCGGTTATAAGAGATGGTGGCAGAAACATTATGTACAAAATAAGTTACAAATAATGCAAAAAAAACCACAAATAATAGCACAATTGGTTAGGAGCCCGTAAAACGACAGCCATCTCCTCCGACACCATTATTATCAAGCGCACACACACACAGCAGAATTGTGCATACTATGTCTGCTTGTGTGTATAAACATGATTTTGACATGGATATCATAACTTTGGCCAGTTCTCAGGTTGTTTAAGTTGTGCTGTTTTCTGACCTCCACTGACTGTGTTGCTGCTTTCTGATGGGCAAAATGGAGAAAGGCGAACAGTTGGTGAGAAAGAAAATATTTAATTCATATTGTGTGTGTAGAGTAATGTCAGACCTGCTGAGGAAAACAACGTGAGTTTGTTCTGTGGACAGATAATCTGAGCAACATGTCTAGGACTGTTATTCCAATTAAGAAAGCCAGTGCATTGAGTATTCTATCATCTCTTCACAGACAACTGCGCCACCATTGCATTGGTCTGGGACTCCGAACGCAAATTAAGAATTAACTTTTAAAT
The DNA here is from genome assembly GCF_045791955.1 of Oncorhynchus clarkii lewisi. NCBI lineage: Eukaryota > Metazoa > Chordata > Actinopteri > Salmoniformes > Salmonidae > Oncorhynchus > Oncorhynchus clarkii. The sequence continues at coordinate 32,220,462 of NC_092171.1, read as the reverse complement.
CCTAAACAGAAGAGTTCAAAATGATAATTACATTTGCACCCTCTCTCTCTCTCTCTCTCTCTCTCTCTCTCTCTCCCTCTCTCTCTCTCACTCTCTCTTTTTTTTTGGGGGGGGGGGAACCTTTGTATTTTTTCAGAGGAGTCCCAGGTGTCAGAGCAACTTTCAAGAAGTAAGATATCAATAGTTTATTGGCATGGAGTATTAATTTAACGAGGGCACATTCCACAGACATTTGGTGAAAACTATTTTATTAAGGATTTAATTAGTTTGGTCCACCCTGGAGATTAGTGAAACATAATGCAATGTTTAATAAAAATGAAAAATGCATTACCGAAAACTTCCCTAAGATACTGTAGCTTCCCTAAGATACTGTAGCTTCCCTAAGATACTGTAACTTCCCTAAGATACTGTAGCTTCCCTAAGATACTGTAACTTCCCTAAGATACTGTAGCTTCCCTAAGATACTGTAGCTTCCCTAAGATACTGTAACTTCCCTAAGATACTGTAGCTTCACTAAAATACTGTAGCTTCCCTAAGATACTGTAGCTTCCCTAAGATACTGTAACTTCCCTAAGATACTGTAGCTTCCCTAAGATACTGTAGCTTCCCTAAGATACTGTAGCTTCCCTAAGATACTGTAACTTCCCTAAGATACTGTAACTTCCCTAAGATACTGTAGCTTCCCTAAGATACTGTAACTTCCCTAGGATACTGTAGCTTCCCTAAGATACTGTAGCTTCCCTAAGATACTGTAGCTTCCCTAAGATACTGTAACTTCCCTAAGATACTGTAACTTCCCTAAGATACTGTAGCTTCCCTAAGATACTGTAGCTTCCCTAAGATACAACACAAGTTTTATAGATATGCGATATGCACAAAAAAAATAAACTCATATAGGTACACTAAATGTAACAAAGGACCAAGTAATCTCTAAATTCTGCCAATGCTTATTTACAGTAAGCCACTCAGTAATACACTTAGCTACAGTAGCAGATGCTTCGTTTGAACATTATGATCAGCATCCATTTTCCTTTTCATATTATACTGGAGAGAATGGGTCAGGTTCACAATTTCCATTTCTCCAAGGTAGCCACCCTAACAGGTACATATCACTAATCCTGCATATGCATTATTAAATATTAAACACACATCAGTTTCACAACGCATTACTTTCATATTTTCAGTAGGAGACATGGTTAATTAAGGACTGCAGGCTTTCATCTGAATAATTATTTCAGGAGTTGAGACAGACAGCCAGGTCGTCTGACTGGGCTCTGAACCAAACACCTTCTAACAGTCTTTCAACCGCCTCCTTTCTCCCTTCTCCCCCCTTCTCACCCCCTTCCCCCCACAATCACTCATATCACACAGATGACCAAATCATCCAAATACAGGTCACACACTGAAGACTGTCCACCAAGGACCTGAGGTGTCCTGTAATATGCCTGAGTGTGATGCGAAGCGCAGGCCTCCCCTGATGCTCTGTTCATTTGCACACCAATAAGGAGAGGAGGAAGGCTTTGACCCAATTAAAGGAGAGGAGAGATTAATGAAACAGCTTCCTGGTTTACTCCTGGTCATCCTCATAGGGGAGGGGAAGGATACCGCACCACAGCCGGTCTGATCCCGCCTCCCGGGTTTGTTCACCGGTGAGTGACCGGATCAGTGCCGGAATCCAGGGTCAGCCAGGGGTCACAGGATGGAAGGAATGTGTTGCTCAGCAAATCAGAGGGCTATGTACAGGCTGTTTGGAATGGTGGCGGAGAAATGGACCAGAGGCTCAGAGTTGTGTGGGCTGTCCAGACCCGTTCTGAATTCGTCCTGACTGACTCCCCATCCTTCACGCAGCTTAGCATTTTTCTTCACAAATCTTGTTGTGAAGGCAGCTCTGCAGAGCGGTCATAAAATTTGATTTGAAACCTAACCCTAATGCCAAACCCTAAACTTAAATGAAGACCAAAAAGCACATTTTTGTTTTCTCCATTATTATTATTTTTTTCTCACTCATTTCTGCCTCCAGGCCAAGATTCATGACAATAAATGTCAATCTGCGTCCTTTACCTAAACAGAGAGAGAGGGGAAGAAAAAAAGAAAGAATGAGGCCTATGTAGAGAGCGGGAACGAGAGAAAGAAAGAAAGTGGGGGAAGAGAAAGAAAAAGAGGGGTAGAGAAAGAGATATGAAGTGAGAGAGGAAGAAAGAGACTTCTCCGGGCTCCATGCCTTGTTAGATCTATCATCCCTTTAATTAATAGTGTTTTTTACGAAGACGTCTGAACTGTGTCATTTCCTTTATTGGAAAACCCAATGCGATGAATGAATCATTTCCATTTTTGATCCATTATATCATGCTAGTTGATCTCCTCTTTTCTGCGCCGCTGAGTGATACCGTCGTTTTCTGCCCCTCGATCAAATTTAATTTGGCCTTCTATTATATTACAGTGTTACGACTGAAGTATCAATTTTTGTCAGGCAATTAGGAGCTCTAACCTGTGAAGCTGAGTTTGATAGGCAATGTAATTTCATTGTTTCAACAATAGCTTGAAATGCTTGTAGCTTTTTTTCCCCCTTCTTCCCTCCCATTCCTCTCCTTTCCAGTCTTCATTTATCTCTGGCTTCTGATACTGACTGTCTAGAAATGTAACTTCCGAACAAACAAAAGATAAGAGGGAGAGAGGGAGTGAGTGGGGCTGCTGGGAGTGAGGGAGGGAGTGAGGGAGTGAGTGGGGCTCCTGGGAGTGAGGGAGTGAGTGGGGCTCCTGGGAGTGAGGGAGTGAGTGGGGCTCCTGGGAGTGAGGGAGTGAGTGGGGCTCCTGGGAGTGAGGGAGTGAGGGAGTGAGTCGGGCTGCTGGGAGTGCTTGCCTTTGCAGAAACCCTTAGCCTTC
>NC_092171.1:32132579-32215079 GCF_045791955.1 Oncorhynchus clarkii lewisi | reverse complement strand
AAAACAAAGAACACAGAATTGTTTAAACTGAGATGCAGTTATTTTGCATTTTAGATAAACGTAAAGGAGACAAAATGTACACATTTTAGCTGATTTATATTTAAACCCCACTTAAAGTGCTGTAATATACAATTATATTTTCAAAACATACCGTGGATGTACAGTGCAGTAAATATATTTTTCTAGTCTTTATATTGCAGTTTAACATGTTATAATGTGTTCCAAATAGGATATACAAACAATAACAACAATACAAACTCAGTAAATGACAGTTATTTTGGGTTTAACTCAACAGTTTATTTCTCATTCAAATATTCTCATTTAGTAGCACTGAAAAGTACACTCTATTTTCCTCCATGGCAAGACTGCTAGACCACTAGAAGTGTGTGACTTTTAGAACAGGAGATGTGAAAGACTATTAGAGCAGGATATGTGTGTGACTGCTAGAGCAGGACATGTGTGTGACTGCTAGAGCAGAATATGGGAGTGACTGCTAGAGCAGGAGATGTGTGTAACTGCTAGAGCAGAATATGGGAGTGACTGCTAGAGCAGGAGATGTGTGTAACTGTTAGAGCAGGAGATGTGAGTGACTGTTAGAGCAGGAGATGTGTGAGTGACTGTTTGAGCAGGAGATGTGAGTTACTGTTAGAGCAGTAGATGTGAGTGATTGTTAGAGCAGGATATGTTAGTGATGGTTAGAGCAGGAGATTTGAGTGACTGTTTGACAGGAGATGTGAGTTACTGTTAGAGAAGTAGATGTGAGAGATTGTTAGAGCAGGATATGTTAGTGATTGTTAGAGCAGGAGATTTGAGTGACTGTTTGACAGGAGATGTGAGTTACTGTTAGAGCAGTAGATGTGAGTGACTGTTTGAGAAGGAGATGTGAGCGATTGTTAGAGCAGGAGATGTGAGTGACTGTTAAAGCAGGAGATGTGAGTGACTGTTAGAGCAGGAGATGTGAGTGACTGTTAGAGCAGGAGATGTGTGAGTGACTGTTTGAGCAGGAGATGTGAGTTACTGTTAGAGCAGGAGATGTGAGTTACCGTTAGAGCAGGAGATGTGAGTGATTGTTAGAGCAGGATATGTTAGTGATTGTTAGAGAAGGAGATGTGAGTGACTGTTAGAGCAGGAAATGTGTGTGTGTTCCTGAGTGTGTATGCACCTTTTTAGTACCAGTGGAGGGCAGAATTACATTTCATAAATTAGAGCTTCCAGACGTTGATCAGAATGCAAGAGACAAGGAGCCTCTGCTAAATGTTGTTGATATCTAACTAATTTTAGTGCCCTTCTACTTCTTCTTCTTCTTCTTCTTCTTCTTCTATTTATTGACGTTTCTCAACTAGAATATGGTGCCAATCAGGGACAGATGTTAGATGGAGGAGTTTGGAGGATCACCTTCAAGGTGTATGTTACAACTGAAAATGAAATATTCCTATTTACCTTAACATTCAGCCTGTATTTAGCCATTTGGCAGTATATTTATCACATGTAGGCCTACCTCCTGTTCTCTTAGGAAGAGGGTGCTGTTGTTGTGGTGGCCTGTGAGGCTACAGTCCAGTGATATCTAACCTAGAGTGACCAGGGAGCTCTGTAATGTTATTACCGGGACCACTATCCCCCAACATCTCTCACCATCTCCCACTCACATCAAACAAATTAGTTGACAACCAGGGAAAATCCAAAGGTGCATTTTTTTAAAAATTCCACATTCTCTCAAATTGTTTCCTTCCCACATCTTTTCCCATCTAGTTAATCTTTCCTACCCCCAGTCAGGCCAGCATGGTAAACAGCATTGTGAGTATTCAATCTGCATCAGTGACATCATTGCAACACGGGCCCCAGTGCTGCTGCTCATTTCTTATTGGATAATCTGAAAGCAAAAAACGCCAAAGAGCCAGTTGCATGGAAATAAATAGAATATGCCAATCAAATGAAGATTGTGTGTCAGTTTGAACAGTGCTGAGAGTGACTCTCATGTGTATGTAATAATCTCTCAGGTTTGAACGCAGACAAGAGAGAGAGAAACAACAACACAGGATGTCTGTTAATATGCAAATTAAATGTAGTGTGGCTTGGAGGAGGCGGCTTTCATATTTGTTGTATGAGCATGGTTGCTTTTGAAAATGTGAAATGAATAAATGGATGCATTCTGTAAATTCAAAATTATAAGAAAATTGTTTATTATGTAGCATATTATAATCTGTGATTAGCATTTTATAATACAGGCAGGTGCTAAAATATAATCTCCTAGATATCAATCATTAATAACAGAAAGTATTGATATATGATATTACAAGCATACAGGTGTTCTACTACGACCCCTACCAGTGTTACTGCTATCATCTCTACAAATCAAATCAAATTGTATTTGTCACATGCACATGGTTCGCAGATGTTAATGCGAGTGTAGCGAAATGCTTGTGCTTCTAGTTCTGACAATGCAGTAATAACCAACGAGTAATCTAACCTAACAATTTCACAACAACTACCTTATGCACACAAGTGTAAAGGGATGAAGAATATGTACAGAAAAATATATGAATGAGTGATGGTATAGAACGGCATAGGCAAGATGCAGTAGATGGTATAGAGTACAGTATATACATATGAGATGAGTAATGTAGGGTATGTAAACATTATATTAAGTAGCATTGTTTAAAGTGGCTAGTGATATATTTTACATCAATTTCCATCAATTACCATTATTGAAGTGGCTGGAGTTGAGTCAGTGTGTTGGCAGCAGCCACTCAATGTTAGTGGTGGCTGTTTAACAGTCTGATGGCCTTGAGATAGAAGCTGTTTTTCAGTCTGTCGGTCCCTGCTTTGATGCACCTGTACTGACCTCACCTTCTGGATGATAGCGGGGTGAAAGGGGATAGACTTGGGTGGTTGTAGGTGTCCTGGAGGGCAGGAAGTTTGTCCCCCGGTGATGCATTGTGCAGACCTCACTACACTCTGGAGAGCCTTATGGTTGTGGGTGGAGCAGTTGCCGTACCAGGCGGTGATACAGCCCGACAGGATGCTCTCGATTTTGCATCTGTAAAAGTGTGTGAGTGCTTTTGGTGACAAGCTGAATTTCTTCAGCCTCCTGAGGTTGAAGAGGCACTGCTGTGGCTTCTTCACAACGCTGTCTGTGTGGGTGGACCAATTCAGTTTGTCCGGGATGTGTATGCTGAGGAACTTACAACTTACTACCCTCTCCACTACTGTCCCGTCGATGTGGATAGGGGGGTGCTCCCTCGGCTGTTTCCTGAAGTTCACGATCATCTCCTTTGTTTTGTTGACGTTGAGCGTGAGGTTATTTTCCTGACACCACACTCCGAGTGCCCTCACCTCCTCCCTGTACGCTGTCTCGTCGTTGCTGGTAATCAAGCCCACCACTGTAGTGTCGTCTGCAAACTTGATGATTGAGTTGGAGGCGTGCATGGCCACGCAGTCGCAGGTGAACAGGGAGTACAGGAGAGGGCTCAGAACGCACCCTTGTGGGGCCCCAGTGTTGAGGATCAGCGGGGTGGAGATGTTGTTACCTCCCCTCACCACCTGAGGGCGGCCCGTCAGGAAGTCCAGTACCCAGTTGCACAGGGCGGGGTCGAGACCCATGGGCTCGACCCCGCCCATGAGCTGTAGTCGATGAACAGCATTCTCACATAGGTTCTCCTCTTGTCCAGATGGGTTAGGGCAGTGTGCAGTGTGGTTGCGATTGCGTCGTCTGTGGACCTATTGGGGCGGTAAGCAAATTGGAGTGGGTCTAGGGTGGGTCAGGGTCAGGTAGGGTGGAGGTGATATGGACCTTGACTAGTCTCTCAAAGCACTTCATGATGACGGAAGTGGGTGCTACTGGGCAGTAATCGTTTAGCTCAGTTACCTTAGCTTTCTTGGGAACAGGAACAATGGTGGCCCTCTTGAAGCATGTGGGAACAGCAGACTGGGATAAGGATTTATTGAATATGTCCGCAAACACACCAGCCAGCTGGTCTGTGCATGCTCTGGGGACGCGGCTGGGGATGCCTTTTGGGCCTGCAGCCTTGTGAGGGTTAACACGTTTAAATGTTTTACTCACGTCGGCTGCAGTGAAGGAGAGTCCGTAGGTTTTGCTAATATTATATTATTAAAAATGAAAAAAGTCTTAGACGAGAAAAATCCATTTACACTGTTATAATCAAATTACAATTTTTGTTTATTGACTGTAATGCCTTAAATAAAACAAAGTAAATAATTTAAGGTGAAAATTAATCAAAGAAAGCAACAACAAAAACAAACACATTGAAACCAAGAAACTAACCAAAAAAAAAACATGAGTTATCACAAGAAAATAACTCAATCTGACAGCTGGATTTACTGAGTGAGTCTATCCTCAAATTGTTATCATTCGTGGCACTCAGGATTTAGCTCTTCATTGGATGATGAGGTGTGGAAGAAACAATTGAATGTATTTTCTGCAGGGGTGGAAATTACTACACTTTCCCATCGCAATTAAGACATACTTCAACCATCTCCTCCAAGGTCAATTTGATCTTCACTAGAGATCACATTATGCAGTCTGTTAGAGAGAGAGAGACAGGGTTGTCCGTTCCTCTACTGAGACTGACCGCATGGTGGACAGGGCAGAGAGAGAGAGAGAGAGACAGGGCTGTCCGTTCCTCTACAGAGACTGACCGCATGGTGGACAGGGCAGAGAGAGAGAGAGAGAGACAGGGCTGTCCGTTCCTCTACAGAGACTGACCGCATGGTGGACAGGGCAGAGAGAGAGAGAGAGAGAGAGAGAGAGAGACAGGGCTATCCGTTCCTCTACAGAGACTGACCGCATGGTGGACAGGGCAGAGAGAGAGAGAGAGACAGGGCTGTCCGTTCCTCTACAGAGACTGACCGCATGGTGGACAGGGCAGCGGTAAAGATCAAAAACTACTCTTTAATGAGATACTGGAAGAGGAGGAAGGGCGGAAATCATGGTGTGTACCAAATGGTAACCTGTTTCCCCTATTTCATTCATAACATTAGGGAATAGGCCAATGGGCCCTGGTCAAAAGTAGTGTACTATATAGGGAATAGGGTGCCATTTGAGACCTGGTGTGAATATTGAAATGTGATTTTTTTTATTTTTACCAACACAGTCCTGTGAGCATTAGTTAAGTTCCTCCTGTTCCCTCAGCTCTGCCACAAGAAGGATAAGAGGTTGACATCATCTACGGGAAAATAAGGTTATTTAACAACAATGCCAACAGTCAAACTGTAATCTAGGAAATATGGAGATAAACCCGAACTAGACGTTCCTCCCTCCTTCCTCCTCAACTCGTTTCTGCATTGTTTCTTTACAGGGCAGCCAACCAGAGCTTTCTTACGCTAATCAGGAAAACTATGCTAATCAGTCTGTGAATTATGAAGAGCTACTTCATTGTTCACGTGTATGCGGGCAGGGACAGCAACGGGGACAGGGGCAAAGATGAGGACAGGGAAAGGGACAGGGATGGGGACCAGGACAGGGATGGGGACAGGGATGGGGACAGGGATGGATACAGGGATGGGGACAGGGATGGGGACAGGGAAAGGGACAGGGATGGGGACCAGGGATAGGGACAGGGATGGGGACAGGGATAGGGACAGGGATAGGGACCAGGGATGGGGACCAGGGATAGGGACAGGGATGAAGACAAGGATGGGGACAGGGATGGGGACAGGGATGGATACAGGGAAAGGGACAGGGATGGGGACAGAGAAAGGGAAAGGGACATGGATGGGGACAGGGATGGATACAGGGAAAGGGACAGGGATGGGGACAGGGATGGGGACAGGGAAAGGGACAGGGATGGGGACAGGGAAAGGGACAGGGATGGGGACAGGGAAAGGGACAGGGTTGGGGACCAGGGATAGGGACAGTGATGGGGACCAGGGATAGGGACAGGGATGAGGACAGGGAAGGGGACAGGGAAAGGGACAGGGATGAGGACAGGGAAGGGGACAGGGAAAGGGACAGGGACAGGGATGGGGACCAGGGAAAGGGACAGGGATGAGGACAGGGAAAGAGACAGGGATGGGGACAGGGATGGGGACAGGGAAAGGAACAGGGATGGGGACCAGGGATAGAGACAGGGATGAGGACAGGGATGGGACCAGGGACATGGATGGGACCAGGGACAGGGATGGGGATGGGGACAGGGATCGAGACAGGGATGGGACCAGGGACAGGGATGGGGACAGGGATCGAGACAGGGATGGGGACAGGGATAGAGACAGGGATGGGACCAGGGACAGGGATGGGACAGGGATGGGGACAGGGATCGAGACAGGGATGGGACAGGGATGGGGACAGGGATTGAGACAGGGATGGGACAGCAACGGGGACATGGATCGAGACAGGTATGGGACAGCGACGGGGACAGGGATGGGACAGGCATAGCAACAGGGACAGGGATGGGACCAGGAATGGGGACAGGGATGGGACCAGGGACAGGGATGGCACCAGGGACGGGGACAGGGATGGAGACAGGGATGGGACAGCGACGGGGACAGGGATGGGACAGGCACAGCAACAGGGACAGGGATGGGACCAAGGACCAGGGACCAGGGACAGGGATGGGGACAGGGAAGGGATAAGGATGTCTGGGTATTCTGGGGCGTCTGTTATGATTCATGGTGTACCTGTGAGAATGTGATCTCCCTAGTAGTTATACAATGACTAATCTAGCTACGTCTCCCAGCCCAACAACAGCTCCTCATTAGAAATGTGTTAAGCGCACGCTGTAACGTTATGGGTTTCTTTCAAAGGAGAGAAAGAGGGGAGGTTCTGCTTGCTTGTTGTTGAGATTGTCCTATGGAGGAAGGAGGGAGAAGGGGGGAGGTTCTGCTTGCTTGTTGTTGAGATTGTCCTATGGAGGAAGGAGGGAGAAGGGGGGAGGTTCTGCTTGCTTGTTGTTGAGATTGTCCTATGGAGGAAGGAGGGAGAAGGGGGGAGGTTCTGCTTGCTTGTTGTTGAGATTGTCCTATGAAGGAAGGAGGGAGAAAGGGGGAGGTTCTGCTTGCTTGTTGTTGAGATTGTCCTATGAAGGAAGGAGGGAGAAGGGGGGAGGTTCTGCTTGCTTGTTGTTGAGATTGTCCTATGGAGGAAGGAGGGAGAAGGGGGAGGTTCTGCTTGCTTGTTGTTGAGATTGTCCTATGAAGGAAGGAGGGAGAAGGGGGGAGGTTCTGCTTGCTTGTTGTTGAGATTGTCCTATGGAGGAAGGAGGGAGAAGGGGGGAGGTTCTGCTTGCTTGTTGTTGAGATTGTCCTATGAAGGAAGGAGGGAGAAGGGGGGAGAAAACATATCTGAAAACATGAAAAATGTGTGGAGTGACAGATGGATGGTGGAATGGGGATAAAGGAATGATCCCTCAGACTGACACCTGAAGTTTGCTAATTTATCCACATTGCTCGGACAACAGACAACGTGTATTAAAACCAGAGGAGGCTGGGGGGGAGCTTTAGGAGGACGGCCTCATTGTAATGGTTGGAATAGAGTAAATGGAACAGTACCAAACATATGAAAACCACATGTTTGACTCCAGTTCCATTTATTCTATTCCAACCATAACAATGATCCTTTCCTCCTGTAGCTCCTCCCACCAGCCACCTCTGATAGAAACATTCATATACATGTCACCACGGTGACACCACCAGGTACACAGAAGTTCAAGTGTTTAGGCCTACCTCCATTTTGAATTCTGACAGTACGAGATGCTCAACATAATGATTACATGAAATGGATAAACAGCTTGGCTCTTGTGAGAGCAAATGTCTGGGGGTGAACCTGGAAGTCAGAGTAATTTGATGGTATCCATTTAAGTTTTTCCAATTGGGATTTAGCTGAAACATCAGGTTTACCTTGAGAGCAAGAATTAATACACATACAGTATATGCCATTGCTTACTGCAATGTGGGTTTCATTGAGCCGAGGCCTACATATTTACAGGATACAGCTGAGGCATATCTGTGTGAGAAAAATCTTCCTCTGACTATACAGGGTTGTGTTCAGGCGTAGAAACCCGTAGAGGAGACAGCTGCCCTTGAAACAAATATAAGAGGAGAGGAGGCAAGAAGCAGAGGAACAAAAAGACAAAGAATTCAGTGCGTTGCGAATGAACCCCAAGTTTTGCCATCCTTTCATCCACGTTAGCATATTCAGCAGAGAGAGGCTTTCATAAGTGACACGTTGAGCTTCCAGAGGGGCTGTGGTGTGTTGTGATGGCAGAATGGTGGGGGAGTTGGTGTCTTGCCGGGTTGTGCCAGGGAGCCACGGATGGGGAGGGAAGGAAAGGGGCGAGATCTATCTGTGCCCGATGTGGGGTTAGTGTAACTGGGACATTGTATCTGTGTGTGTGTGCTAGTCCCGTGAGGAGTGTGACCGCCTGAGCGTGGGTTCCCCTTGTCTCTCTCTCTGTCTGAGTGACTACAGCTCTCTCTGACATGGTCGACACCGTACTCCTCCGCTACACCCTTCACCCTGCAGCTTCCTCTGTCGGCTTTCTGCTTCCTGTCTGGCTTCCTGCCGAGCCTCATGTGCCCTGTGTGCCCCGCCTGCCCGCCCACCCACTTCCATGCCCTGGCAGTGCGGAGGTGTGCCCACCTGTGCTGTAGCTGTTGCCGAAGGGTGGCATGGTTTGGGGTTAAGCGTGATGACAGGAAGGATGAAATCATGCCCCCTCCTTTTTCCTTCATATTTACCAACCCACAAGTACCATGGCGGCATCATATAGGCTACAGCTGGAGAGGGGGAGGAGGAGAGGGGGAGGAGAAGAGGAGAGGAGGAGAGGGGGAGAGGAGAGGAGAGGGAGAGGAGAAGCGAAATCTCTCTCTTTTTCTCTCTCTCTCTCTCTCTTTAGCTTGGACATAGAAACACACTCCCCAACATAGAATACATGCCCTGAACACGACTGCAGGTCAGTGGTCCGTTATGCAGGATGGAGTGTGTGCATATACTTCATCTTGTGGTTATTTTAGCAGGGACCGACGTTGTTAAGTGCATGGGCATGACTAAGACCTGTAACCTATGTCTACTTATATGTGTTAGTTTTTTGTGTAGAGGCTATATATGTTTGTTTTTGTTTGGAAATGTATATATTGTTTGGGGGAAGAAATCCTAAATGTTAAATGCAATAACTTTTCACTATAATTGCTTCTTAATTCAATTATTCAAATAACTATTTGTATTATTATTGATTACATTTTTTTCAAGTGAATTAATGATACATTTAAAAACGCCTTAAACCCACAAAACAAAACAAATATGAAAACGTCAGCTGCTTCAGGTTCTGTGCCTCCATTCATCATGGTATCTTTTTGAATCATGTTTTTTTTATACACATATCAGTGTATAAATTGAATTATGATCCGAATCATCAATCAAAACAAATTGTGTTCAAAAAAACTTTCTTATCATTATTTCTCGACAATCTTTCCTATTTCATCATTGAACAGTAAATTACTACAGCAGACTGGATGTGGGTTCACATGCAACAGCAAGTACCTTCAGTAAACTAACACTGTCTGAGACTGGAGAGAAAAGTAGACCGTGAAAGAAAGTTCATTCAGAAGTAGGGAATCAAAACAACGAAAATAGAACGCGCGAGAGAGAAAATAAGACAAGCTGAAGGAGGAGAACAGGAGTCCACTCAGAGAGTGTCAATAGCCCAATTAACATTCCTGTAAACAAGGCCAACAAAGACTACATTTGAATAACAGTGTCTACAGTATGTACCTCGATGTGGAATTTACCAATTATTCTGGAATCATAAGCAGTTTGCAGGGAATGTCTCTTTATTTAGCATCAGACCCACCCCGGTTCTGAAGACTGGCTGGTACACGTCTCCTCTCCTGCCGACAGCGCAGAGCGAGAGAAAGAGAAGGCTTTGTTGGCTCGGATTTGATAACATATTGTAATCCCAGTTGCTTTAAATAATTTATCAAGTGTGGGTTTTCCTTCAAATAAATTACTTTGTGTTCTGCGAAGATTGATTTCATTAGTTGTTTATGTGCATAATGAAACAGGGAATTATAAAGACAAGTTCATTGTTAAATTTGGTTCAATGTCCAAATTAGGAAATTATTCTTACCAAAGTTATCTATAATAATAATAATATTAATAATAATAACAAAAAATATACTTACTGTTATCATGAACTATCATTAACTACAATATTCATATTAACCAGAACATATTCCTAAAATGTGCATGTATTTAGTCAATTGTGTTTCAATCTGAGATAACGCACAGCCACACACACACACACACACACACACACACACACACACACACACACACACACACACACACACACACACACACACACACACACACACACACACACACACACACACACACCTCCCTATCACTTTAGATTAATCTTTATCTCCTCATGTTATTTCTGTAGCTGATTGACTCAATTAGCTCAACACAAGAGTACATAATGAATGCCCAAAATGGAATGCTGCTCTCAGTAAATCTAAACATATTGTATATCTCAACAACAGCATAGCTTCTATGACATGAACATAACTGCAATGAAACTGCTTCATACTCCAAAACCATTGTAATGTATTATATTACACTGCACAAATGAATTACTGTCATTTAAACTAAATATATGAGTACATAGTTATAATTAGGGCTGTCAGAGTTAATCAGTTAACTTGAGTTAGTTTTCTGTAATATTTTTACACAAATGTTTTTTGCGATTAATCTCATTGTCTGAAATAATTAAAAATACACTGAAAACATCCAAAACACAATATGCTTTATCAATTGACCTGATTGTGCTTTCCATTACTTACCATTACAAAATCAATATTTTTTTTGCAGCTCAATTTGAGCAAATTCGGAATTTGCGATTAATTGCGATTAATCACAGTAAATCCTGCGATTAACAAAAATAAATGTTTTTATTGTTTGACAGCCCTAGTTATAATGTTCATCCATAATATTTTAAACATTTTAATATTTATATGTGCAGAAAGTATGGCTGTACACATTTTGAATATACATTTATCTATTTCAATTTCAATATGTACATGTTCACAGTAATTAATCTGAAAACTACTTTTGACACAATATCTAGTTATTCAGAAATAACATATGGTAGCCATACCTTACCATACCTCCCAATTGTTTTGTTTACACCTGACTGATTAATAAACTGTCAAAAGAAAATGTTTATGTTGTGAAATATTTTCATCAATTAGCAGACAATTCTATCGCCTCTGAGAGGAACGCTGTTCTCAAGTGAAACAAGACAATCATACAATAACATGTTTCTGTATTTTGTTATTTTCTATATCTTCAGACACTGATCTTAAGGGGTTAAGTTTTTATTTTTCAAGTCATCCGTCCATTTCCATTTCAGACAAAGTGGATATGTTCTGCCAGGGACTGAGTTGCCCCACACTTCTTTTTTACAGCGATAGGAATGTTCGCACGAATATAAAACACATCTTTGTGCAAAGCTCTGTTTTTACCACATATTCACAACTGCGTGCAGGTTGCTACCGGCGCATAACTCAAGCATTCGCTGAAGTATGGATTCACTGTTTTCCTCAACCAGTGCATTTTTGCACATCTTCTCCCCGATGCTATTAACTTTAATGTTGCAAGGCATCCCTTATATATTTATGGCAACCTCACAATTCACAAGGGTGCTATGGTCATGCATTGTTAATTGTTAATGCAAAATGCTTGTATCAAACAACACTGATCTTTGTCTGAGGGAAAAGAGTGGAGTAATTCTGTGGAGACTGTTGGAATCAGGAATGCTGTCTGTTGAGACAAAAACGGTTTGGAATTTTTGTTCTTAAAGTAAAGCACATATAAGATGGAAAGAAGTTAACCTACCTTCCGCCTCCCCTCCTCAAATCAGGAAGTTAACCTGCCTCACAACTGCCCTCCTCAAATCAGGAAGTTAACCTGCCTCCTGCCTGCCCTCCCTCAAATCAGAAAGTTAACCTGACTTCTGCCTGCCCTCCCTCAAATCCAGCCCAGTCTCATAGACTAGATGTAACACACTAAATGTAAATTTGGGATGCAGAAGGGTGGTTGGTCGGGTGGATGGACATGAGTATAACTTGAACGCCTAGTTCTAATGTGATCACAGACAACTTTTGCATTTTAGCAACTTTTTAACTACTTACTACTTTTTAGCTACTTTGGAACTGCTTAGCATGTTAGCTAACCCTTCCCCTAACCCTAATGTTAACCATTTTAGCTAACCCTTCCCCTGATGCTAACCGTTGCCCTTTAACCTAACTCCTACATTTTAACCCTAACCTTAACCCTAACCGCTAATCCTTAACCCTAGCCTAGCTAACGTTAGCCTCCTAGCTATAAGTCGTAACATCAAATCAAATGTTATTTGTTATATGCGCCAATTACTTACAGGTGTAGTAGACCTTACAGTGAAATGCTTACTTACAAGCCCTTAACCAACAATACAGTTTTAAGAAAAATACCTTAAAAAAGGAAGAAAGAAGAGTAACAAATAATTAAAGAGCAGCAGTAAAATAACAATAGCGAGGCTATATACAGGGGCTACCGGTACAGAGTCAATGTGCCGGTTAGTCGAGGTAATTGAGGTAATATGTACATGTAGGTAGAATTATTAAAGTTAATATGCATAGATAATAACAGAGAGTAGCAGCAGCGTAAAAGAGAGGGGCAATGTAAATAGTGTGGGTAGCCAGACTACTATCATAATTTTTTTGAGAATGCGTAACATATTGTACGTTTTGCAAATGCATAACATGTAATAATAATTGTCATTCGTAACATATCATATGAAATGGGTGATGGACATCCACAAATTAATACATACCGTGTCATACGAAACGTAACATATCATACTAAATAGAATGTCTCGGATTTACATACAGAATAATACAAAATGCTCTGAGACCAGGTTGTCAAATCAGGCAGAAGGAATCCGTCCCATTTTGTCAGGAGGATAAGCACCATGGTTAGGATTTTGCTGATTTTCATATAATGACTGGCAGCCATAACACCTGCCACTGTGAAATCCAGAAATTAGTATACTCAAGGGAAACAAATTGCTTTGTTGATGCAGAACTTGAAAAAACGCCTTTGACATTGACTGCCTGCACTTGCACAAGAAATATTGATATTTTATCTTACGTGACACAATTTACAAAGATTCATGAGCACAACCCAAGGTGACCATGAAACAACAGTGTAATAAAGGAGACTTTTTATGGCTAATGTTGTTATTTGTGATTATATCTGTGAATGTGTGTGTATATCTGCAACAAAAGGTAAAGTCTAGGTTGACACCACAACACACACCAGTTCTAGAAGCGTCTCTACTGTACATTCTGTGTTCTACTCTCACCCAACGTTCCGTCCCTGGGTCCTTAGCAGAACACTGTGGTACATCTGCCTTACAGGAAGATAAAGATCTCTCTGTACCAAAATCTGCTCTCCTTACTCCTTACCCTGTCAATCACACCCCCCAGTCTGTGAGAAATGTGCTGTCGACAGCTTGGCAGGGCTGTGGGGCTGCGCAGGGCGATGATGAGCGCTCATAGCAGCCTAGCAGGGTTCCCCTCCTCATCAGACTTAGAACAAAAGGAAGCCTGGCCTCCGCTGATGTTCTAAACACACTGCACAGAAACACAGAAAGAAACATGGCCCAGTTTAACTGTTTAACTCTCAACAGTCACTTCCTATGCTAGACTGACGTAGATTGTAGAATTTTAGAAAAGTAGAGATGCAGACCTCAAATGGACGATTGTTTAGGCGTGATGCAATTTCAGCATTTCCACCACCTCTGAACACACACACACACACACACACACACACACACACACACACACACACACACACACACACACACACACCACACACACACATTACATACTCATCTCATATGTATATACTGCACTCAATACCATCTACTGTATCTTGCCTATGCCGCTAGTACCATCACTCATTCATATATCTTTATGTACATATTCTTTATCCCTTTACACTTGTGTCTATAAGGTAGTCGTTTTGGAATTGTTAGCTAGATTACTTGTTGGTTATTACTACATTGTCGGAACTAGAAGCACAAGCATTTCGCTACACTCGCACTAACATCTGCTAACCATGTGTATGTGACAAATAAAATTTGATTTGATTTGATTTGATTTGACACACACACACACACACACACACACATGTCCCATCAATCATCAACACATTCAAACAAACATCTGGATAAATAATCGTGTCCCCTCCTCCCTTTGTCAAACATCATCACTCTATCTCCACATCCCCCGATCCTTCCTCCCCCTGCCAGAGAAGAAGAAAAAGCCAAGGGATGAGATTAACATGTTATGATCACTCCATCATTTCACACTCACCGGCCCATTCTAATCCAAGAGAGCATCAATAAATGGGCTGGCGCTGGGCCTAACTTGGGACATCACATTGAATACAATCAAACGCCAACTTACCCGCTTGGCCCTCCCAGATATCTGAGCTCTTATTGGCCAGGCCTTGTGGAAGGGCCATGTCTACCCGACATGGCTTCACCTCCTATCCCTCACTCCGTCTCCAAGGCTCTGTGTCATGATCAGTTAGGTCTGGACTGGGGCTGGAGGCCCTACAGGAGTTTATCTACAGGCACCTACCAATGAGATCTAGTGTCAGCCAAGACAAAGAGGCATCTATGATGTACATCACAGTGTGGTATGTTGAATAACATGATCATGTGATTAGAGTGTATAGTCTGTGATAGTCATATTCCACACACAGGAGGTTGCATGTAAACGTCACTGTTGCTGTTTTGATGATGTACAAAATGGACAACATGCAAGCGGGCACATCCACTTTTAATAAGAGACTCATATTGTCACTTCCTAAATATACTGTACAGAAATCAGTTCCCTTTATCCTCTAAGCCATTGACTCTAAAACCCACACCCTAAAACGTAACATAATAGCTAACAGTGCAGCGCTAATGCATCTAGCTGGAGATTGGATTCCTTCTCTTCTTTCATTTGCAACAAACTAAAGGTTCTTCAATTGGTTAACTCTCTCACCATGTCTTTTTTCCCTCTCTGGCACAGATGGCAATTAAAACCGGAAAAACGAAATCCGTGGTCTCACAAACAATGCACTTAACTGCAAAGGAGTGTTCATTCATCGCATATAATGTGTATTTTTTTTGGGGGGGGGGCAATTTTTTTGGGGGGGGACAAATCCAAAAGACCAAAGTTGGCGCGGTGAAACAAAGAGAGCTGCAGCTCTTTCATAGGACTGACGGACTGACATATTCGGTGAGTTGGTTGAATTACATACCGAATGTCACCAGTGTCACCAGGACATGCCCAATGTCTCTCTATACATCACAGGAGGAAATAACTGGCTACATGCTATCCACACGTCACTCAACCATTATTTTGGTTATTAGAGTTTAGTTTTGGTGGCGTGTTGGTAGTGCATTGATTCTATTTCAATGGATGTTCATTGGAAATACCTGGACTTTTATAGCCTGAAACAAAAGAGTACAGTTGAAGTCAAAAGTTTACATACACCTTCGCCAAATACATTTAAACTCAGTTTTTCACAATTCCTGACATTTATTCAAGTGAAAATTCCCTGTCTTAGGTCAGTTAGGATCACCACTTTATTTTAAGAATGTGAAATGTCAGAATAATAGTAGAGAGAATGATTTATTTCAGCTTTTATTTATTTCATCACATTCCCAGTGGGTCAGAAGTTTACATACACTCAATTAGAATTTGTTAGCATTGCCTTTAAATTGTTTAACTTGGGTCAAAGGTTTCGGGTAGCCTACCACAAGCTTCCCACAATAAGTTGGGTGAATTTTGGCCCATTCCTCCTGACAGAGCTGGTGTAACTGAGTCAGGTTTGTAGGCCTCCTTGCTTGCACACGCTTTTTCAGTTCTGCCCACAAATTTTCTATACGATTGAAGTCAGGGCTTTGCAATGGCCACTCCAATACCTAGACTTTGTTGTCCTTAAGCAATTTTGCCACAACTTTGGAAGTATGCTTGGGGTCATTGTCCATTTGGAAGACCCATTTGCGACCAAGCTTTAATTTCCTGACTAATATCTTGAGATGTTGCTTCAATATATCCACGTAATTTTCCTCCCTCATGATGTCATCTATTTTGTAAAGTGCACCAGTCCCTCATGCAGCAAAGCACTCCCACAAGATGATGCTGCCACCCCCATGCTTCACAGTTGGATGGTGTTCTTTGGCTTGCAAGCCTCCCCCTTTTTCCTCCAAACATAACAATGGTCATTATAGCCAAACAGTTCCATTTTTTCTTCATTAGACCATAGGACATTTCTCCAAAAAGTACAATCTTTGTCCCCATGTGCAGCTGCAAACCGTAGTCTGGCTTTTTAATGGCGGTTTTGGTGCAGCGGCTTCTTCCTTGCTGAGCGGCCTTTCAGATTATGTCGATATAGGACTCGTTTTACTGTGGATATAGATACTTTTGTACCTGTTTCCTCCAGCATCTTCACAAGATCCTGCTGTTGTTCTGGGATTGATTTGCACTTTTCGCATCAAAGTACGTTCATCTCTAGGAGACAGAACATGTCTCCTTCCTGAGCAGTATGACGGCTGCGTGGTCCCATGGTGTTTATACTTGCGTACTATTGTTTGTACAGATGAACGTGGTACCTTCAGGCATTTGGAAATTGTTCTCAAGGATGAACCAGACTTGTGGAGGTCTACAATTTTTTTTCTGAGGTCTTGGTCCTGAGATGTTGTTTTGATGTCAAGCAAAGAGGCACTGAGTTTGAAGATAGGCCTCGAAATACATCCACAGGTACATCTCAAATTGACTCAAATGATGTCAATTAGCCTATCAGAAGCTTCCAAAGCTGCATAATTTTCTGGAATTTTCCAGGCTGTTTAAAGGCACAGTCAACTTAGTGTATGTTTTCTCTGACCCACTGGAATTATGATACAGTGAATTATAAGTGAAATAATCTGTCTGTAAACAATTGTTGGAAAAAATACTTGTGTCATGCACAAAGTTGATGTCCTAACCGACTTGCCAAAACTATAGTTTGTTAACAAGAAATTTGTGGAGTGGTTGAAAAACGACTTTTCATAACTCCAACCTAAGTGTATGTAAACTTCCGACTTCAACTGTATTAACAATCCCTTATTTAAAGTCCCATATAGTGTAAATGAACCAAATAGACAGAAACAATCTAATTGTTTAACACTTTACCAGCTCAAACTCATTCTTCACAACAGTCATATTACCTTACTCATGGTGTCCAGGAATTCAGCTGGTGAGATATTCCTGCAGTAGGAAATACATTGTAATGAACGATCGCTCAGCAACAACAGATGGTTTTCTTATTGGAGGCACAAAGATAGACTGTGTGTTTGAACGCCTACAGATCAAATGCCAGTGGTTATCAATTAAGAGGGAAGGTGCGCTCTGACAACATGAAACGCTAGTGTACTGTAGGCCTTGCTGCTGCCTCTTACCTCTCTGGTAATAAGGGACTTCCTCAGCAAGATAGAAAAACAGAAACACGATCCCTCCAATGATACAGACTGGGTAGAACAGAGATCGTTCACCCAAAATGTTTCTATATGAAAAAAAATCTCTGAATTTCATTCACCAAAACTTCTCAAATGGTTGAACATTCCTCACACCGGTAAAATCAGATGGTAATCTACTGTCATGTTTTTACACTGAGTGTACAAAACATTAAGACCTGCTCTTTCCGTGAAGTTATTTTGTTGTTGATTTGATTTGAAAAGGGTTCTACCTGGAACTAAAAATGGTTCTTCAAAGGGTTCTCCTATGTTAACAGCCAAATAACCATTTTAGGTTCTGAGATAGCACCTTTTTTTTCAAAGAGTGTAGAGGTGATGGAGAGAGATCATCTCTGTATTGTTTTAGGAGAGAAGATGCTCTCCTTCATTTAACTTTGAAGGACCTTTCCATCTAAAGAGACATCCCTTTTCAATTCAAATAGGTGAGTAAGAAAATATTTTTTTCAAATTTGTTGAATATTCTAAATGCATTCTTAATCATACATAAATGAAGGAAATAAGAATAATTAAAAGATTGAAAATGTGGGCACTTTCGGGAACGGCTAGTTCCGCGCGTCATTCTGCTTCAAAGAAGAAAGATAAATGATGATGCCATTAAAAGTGAACTAATTAAGGAAGGCTTCTTTTAAGAACTCATTAACTGCAACCTCATTTACATAATGATGCATATTAATTACATTTTAATGAATTTGAATTTCCACCAAGACGCTTTTCTTTGGCTGTGGAACAAATTGAACAAATTATTTAAAAGTGTTCTTGAATCTACTTTTCACACCAAAGGGGAGAGAATGCAATCATTGTAGAAAATCATATTTCTTTCCTAGGCTGGACCATCTGTTAATAATAACAATTATTATATATATAGATGCGTGTTTTTGTGTGTTTTTTTATGTAATAATTAACCCTTTGTTTTTTATAAAACCTCATAGATTTGTTCCTTTCCCAAACAAGATAGAGGGTATGGGACCAGTGGTAAATATGACCGAATATGTACAATTCTGAAATGCATGATTAAAACATTATAAGGAGGCATGTGGTGTAGTCAGACATGAGAGAGGGTTTTAGTAATGCTATACTGCTGTAGCATCACGTGGGCGTAAACAACCTTTTCACTGACAGCTCTCACACATCTATATGGTGACTAGAGGCCATCTTGCTCAGTTGTTTGGTTTGTGTATTTCCAGCTGGCAGAGGAAAAACAGTGACAGTTCAACTGTCAGAGCACTAAACTGGGACAGGATTTCTCTCCTGAGGGATTACACTAGCACTTGTAATTTAAAGTCACCTTAGAAACATACATATATTTAAAGATATGGATGTATATATTCACATCTTGATAATATATTCTCTGATATATGAGAAAATCATATAGATTTGTATCAGTACAGTGATGAGTAGACAACAACAGACTGTGCAGTGGCTAAGGCTTGTAGCTGTCTGGAAAAGGGATTTGAATTAAGTGGTATCCCACACAATCTATTTTAACTGTGGATTAAATACTAAAATGTACCATACTATCATGATGTCAAACCACAACATTAAAACCAAACAAGTTAAAGGTGAAATGTACAAGAAGTGCTGTGTAAGTGATGTGATATGTTGCTTCCCTTATTGAGAACTAAGTCTTAGTAATATTTGACTTAGATAGCAGAAATACAGTGTACATAAATGCATGTTTTGTTAGTTGCCACCTGGTACCGTTTCAGGTGCTCTTGTGATGTGTATTCAGGCACAGAAGCTACTTGATCAACAAGCCCATCCCCATCGCTGTCTGTACACGCATACACACACACACACACACACACACACACACACACACACACACACACACACACACACACACACACACACACACACACACACACACACACACACACACACACACACACACACACACACACATTGTGAATAGCCCAAGCTCTGGCGAACAGCAAAGCACAGAGAGGGATGTTCTGGTCCTTCAGGGAGAAAAAGAGTCTGAATTCACCAGAGAATGCTTATCGCAGGGACCGTCTCCAGCCAAAGTCTCAGAGGTTAACCCGCCACACGCCCAAAGGCCCCTCTGGTGTCTGGCGTGGCCTCGGCACACACTGTTTGTGTGTGTGTGGTAATGTGTTTGTATGTACGTGTGTGTGTGTGTGTGTGTGTGTGTATGTTCTCTCCACTCTGTTCCACCCAGTGTGTTCAGGGCCTTTAAAGCACCACTCTTAAGAGGTGGCTGGGTGGTTGCGGGGGTTCTTCTGACAGTGAGCTCCTACCTCAGGGGAGGTCAGGATTCTGCGATTCACATGAGGCAAGCTGGCGATGCAGTGTAACTGGAAATGGAAAGCAGATGTTAGTTAATTAGGAGACATGTGACAGACAAGAGTGAGGTACACAAGCTACCCGGCACCAAGCAGCTGCTGTTACCGACTTCATTGTCAGTCTCATACACTAGTCACAGCATCCCTATGGAGAGAGGCAGAGATGCAAACGCAGACAATTATCAAAATAGAATTAAGCTTGATTGAATCGCATAGATTTCTTCTAGAATTTGACTCATCCCTGCCCTTCATCCTCCGGATTTTGCCTTAGCTTCCGTCACTCTCTCTCTCTTCCGTCTCTTTTCTCCACCGTCTTCATTTCTAAAACGTCATTATAGCATCTGTGTGAAACTGATGAAGTAAAAAAAGACTACAATAACAATGCAGGGTTTGTTGTCTTTACATTCTGTAGGTCTGATAAATGATTGAATTAATACTATTGGTCAACAACTTGATTTTAAATCCGAACTTCTCAGATGTTAAAACGAGGATTCAGATTCATTGTCTCTTTGTTCCTGACCTGCACTGGTGAGATACACTATTTCTCTCTCCACCTCAGTGATTCTTGGGACATGGCCTCTCTCTCTCTCTCTCTCTCTCTCTCTCTCTCTCTCTCTCTCTCCCCCCCCCCCCCCCCCTAGAATAATGCATTGTATTGCGTGTTAATGCCTTGTAACTTAAGCATTTTACAAAGTACTTGCATTTTACATTCACTTCTCATGACCATTTATTGATCTTAGTCAGCTGGTTTTACTATAATATCACATGGAGTCAGATAGTCAGGTTTATCAAATGTAGACGGTAAAATATTACTTATCACTACACATTTTTTTTTTATTATTGTCTCAGTTCCTGAGAAGCAGACATTTTCAGAGAACATTCCTTCTGATAAATGCGCTTTCATACCTCTCGGAGTATAAATACTTCCCGTTCAGCTGTTGATGAGGAACAGAATTGCATCACTGATGAATGGGAAGCCTCATCTGCATTGTTACTCAAGGCTGTTATGCAAAGTAGTGAGAAGCCTCAATCACTTGTTCATTCTGTTATTTTCAAACGTTAGATGAGGATGGAATACCTCACCTTTATCTAAACACACGCAAATGTTGAATACTGCAGTGTACATTCCCTATAGTGTACTCTACATGCAGTGTATTCTACCTGCAGTGTACATTCCCTATAGTGTACTCTACATGCAGTGTATTCTATCTGCAGTGTACTCTTCCTGCAGTGTACTAAACCTGCAGTGTACTCTACTTTCTGTGTAGGCTACCTGCAGTGTAATCCTCCTGCAATGTACTATAATTGCAGGGTACTCTACCTGCAGCGTACGCTACCTGCAATGTACTCTACCTGCAGTGTACGAGATCTGCAGAGTACTAGACTTGCAGTGTACTAGACTTGCAGGGTACTCTATCTGAAGTGTACTCTACCTGCAGAGTACTAGATCTGCATTGTGATCTACCTGCAGTGTACGAGACTTGCAGTGTACTCTACCTGCAGCTTCCTATGCCTGCAGTGTACTCTACCTGCAGCTTCCTATGCCTGCAGTGTACTCTAACTGCAGCTTCCTAAGCCTCCAGTGTACTCTAGCTACAGTTTGCTAAGCCTGCAGTGTACTCTACCCACAGTGTACTAGACCTTCAGTGTACTCTACCTGCAGTGTACTGGAACTGCAGTGTACTCTACCTGCAGTGTACTAGACTTGCGGTGTACTAGACCTTCAGTGGACTAGTCTTGCAGTGTAGTAGATCTACATTGTACTCTTCCTGCAATGTACTCTACCTGCAGTGTATGCTTGCTCTGCCTTGTTATGCCTTATTTTGCCTTGATCAAGAATCAATAACGTTTGGAAGAAAATGCCTCAGAGTGAATATAAAGGAAAAGTTTGCATTTCATACCTTCATGGATGTATTTGAGCCCTGGAGATGGAATTCAAGTCTGGATGAGGTGTTGTGATCAAGCATGTTTAACATTGATGTCAATGTGAGTCTTTATGTCTTCAAATCAACATAGGGTTTACAGACTTAGCTAATGTGATTGACTGGGTGATTTTGATTAATCTTCATGTACCTTAATTTAAATAATACACACACACACAGGCACACACACACACACACACAGGCATGCACACACACACGCACACACACACACACACACACGCACAGGCACAGGCACAGGCACACACGCACACCTCTGGTCAGCAATATAATTCTGTGAAATTGATGAATGGCTAGACATTAGCCCCATTCAAACAACAGATGTTAATTCACTTCAGATGTGAATTATCAGATCATTTGTGTCAGGAAGTGGAATATGAATGACTGAGATTATCTCGTATTTGGGCCCTCCGTTGGCAGACCAACCGTCCTCTGGGCCTGCAGGTAAGATGCTGAGGGGCTTGGTGGGATGGGAGAGGTGTGTGTGTGTGTGTGTGTGTGTGTGTGTGTGTGTGTGTGTGTGTGTGTGTGTGTGTGTGTGTGTGTGTGTGTGTGTGTGTGTGTGTGTGTGTGTGTGTGTGTGTGTGTGTGTGTTAGAGAGAGAGAGAGATTGTTCTGTATTATATATTGGTGTAACAGTATTTGATGAGGATGAACTTAACCTGTTCTGTCATCATGGTCACCTATTTATTGGTGGAAAATACTCCGATGTAACCTCATATCCACTAGTTAATGACTATCCCACTCTCTGGCATACTTTATAAGTGTTTCTTAACCTGCTTGTTTTGGATGAATCATGTCGTTACAGCCATACAGAATTATAGTCTTGTGTTTTCAGGAGTTATTTTTATTCTCGGTATTAAGTTAACCAAAGGAAAAGCAGAGCAACTCTGCCCTCTCCCCTCGTCTCTCTCCTTCTCCCCTCTTCTCTCTACTTCTCTACTCTCCTCTCTTTCTCCCCTCTCCCCTCTTCTCTCGCCTTCGCCCCTCTCCCCTTTCCTCTCCTCCTTCTCTCCTCTCATCCTTCACCCTTCTGCCTCTCCTTTCTTCCTTCTCCCCTCTCTTCTCCTCCTTCTCCCCTCTCCCCTCTCTCTCCTTCTCCACTCTCCTCTCCACCTTCTCCCCTCACCCCTTTTCTCTCTCCTTCTCCCCTCTCCGCTCTTCTCTCGCCTTCGCCCCTCTCCCCCTTCCTCTCCTCCTTCTCTCCTCTCATCCTTCACCCTTCTGCCTCTCCTTTCTTCCTTCTCCCCTCTCTTCTCCTCCTTCTCCCCTCTCCCCTCTCTCTCCTTCTCCACTCTCCTCTCCACCTTCTCCCCTCACCCCTTTTCTCTCTCCTTCTCCCCTCTCCCCTCTTCTCTCGCCTTCGCCCCTCTCCCCTCTTCTCTCGCCTTCGCCCCTCTCCCCCTTCCTCTCCTCCTTCTCTCCTCTCATCCTTCACCCTTCTGCCTCTCCTTTCCTCCTTCTCCCCTCTCTTCTCCTTTCCTCCTTCTCCCCTCTCTTCTCCTCCTTCTCCCCTCTCCCCTCTCTCTCCTTCTCCCCTCTCCTCTCTACTTCGCCCCTCTCCTCTCCACCTTCTCCCCTCACCCCTTTTCTCTCTCCTTCTCCCCTCTCCCCTCTTCTCTCGCCTTCGCCCCTCTCCCCCTTCCTCTCCTCCTTCTCTCCTCTCATCCTTCACCCTTCTGCCTCTCCTTTCCTCCTTCTCCCCTCTCTTCTCCTCCTTCTCCCCTCTCCCCTCTCTCTCCTTCTCCCCTCTCCTCTCTCCTTTGCCCCTCTCCTCTCCACCTTCTCCCCTCACCCCTTTTCTCTCTCCTTCTCCCCTCTCCCCTATTCTCTCTCCTTTGCCCCTCTCCCCTCTCCACCTTCTCTCCTCTCCTCTCTTCTCTCCTCCTTCTTCCCTCTTCCCTCTCCTCTCCTCTCTTCTCTCCTCCTTCTCCCTGCCTCCAACTCCATCACAACCACCAGTCCCAGAGGTGGCAAAACAAAGGGAAATATTTCAAAACCTGCATTGAGAATAACTCTGAATATAAAACATGTCGGATCCCAAAGGTAGAAAGTTGAGATTTGTTGCCGCCGGTAACCACAGAATATGCCAGTACAGTAACCACCGAAGGACCAATAATTGGGTCAGGTGAAAAACAGGGTGGAAATGTTTCACTTCCTCTCTTTTTCCCCACCCACTGCAGTCAACATCCACTCATATTGTTGTATGTACACAGCTCCCACTTGCTATGGATATGCTATGAAATGCTAAGCAAGTCCAAGACATTACTACTATGATGGCTTGATAAATGAATGGACAAGACTTTCAAGACGCTAAGAAATCCCAGGCTATTCTTTCCCAGTTGACCTTTTGGGCTATAGGCCTAAATGCAGCATCAGGCATGTGCTTCGCCTGATTACCCCGATGCCTTGGATCTCTCTCCGGCCAAAGACTGGCGTGTCTCTGGGAATCAGGCAGTCTACACTGAGGCCTGGGCCAGGCGGCTAGGCCACACAGAGAGCAGCTGGCCTACACCGTGCCATGGCCAGAAAGACAGGACGCCAGCCGTCATATTATTAGCAGGGCTATTATCCCTGATCTGATGTCCTCTCCTCTGCTCAGCTGGGAGGTGTCAGGGCAGGGCTAGCCTCTCGGCTGAAGACAGTGACATCTCCATAGCCGGGCCAGCATGGGGCTATCACATCCACAGCTCTCCAGACAGGCGTGAAGTATGTCCGCTCGTTCACTTGCTGTAGCTTTGAAATCCCAGCCTGTCCATACTGTAGCATAGTACTGCTTCCCAAATTGCTCCGTATTCCTCTTGCAGGGCACTACTTTTGACCAGGGGCCATAGAGCTAAAGTAGTGCACTATAAAGGGAATAGGGTGCCATTTGGAACTGTCTGTGGAGCTGAGGAAGGCTGTCATATCCATGGCTGAGCTGGGCTGGGAGACGAGTCTGTGATGGTCCAGGATTGGCCTGGGAGCTGTCTGGTCTGGTCTGTGGGTGGGCTGGGGTAGATGGACAGGGATGGGTGATAGCCATAGCCATCACCATCATTAGGCTGCTATCTGAGGCGTCATGTCCGTCCCAGGCCTGACCACCTCCAGGCGGTATGGGTCCATCTCCTCAGACAGGCCGGTGCCGGACCATTTTCTAATGGGTCTAATTGGTCTGGAGATCAGCTCCGAGGTCCGGTATCTCCCCTGACAAAAGCCTTCCCCAACCCTCGTCTCTTCTGAGTGTCCACAGCTCCACGCTAACTAGAGAATATGCTAGAAAAACGCTACCGCTAAATTAACGACACCAACAGTCATCTGAGATGTGCAGTTAGAGCCGAACACTAATGGCGTCATCTTCGGTGTCATTTCCCGGTGGGTAGCTGGAGGAGTGTGACCAATGCCAGGGCTGTGTGTGTGTGTGTGTGTGTGTGTGTGTGTGTGTGTGTGTGTGTGTGTGTGTGTGTGTGTGTGTGTGTGTGTGTGTGTGTGTGTGTGTGTGTGTGTGTGTGTGTGTGTGTGTGTGTGTGTGTGTGTGTGTGTGTGTGTGTGTGTGTGTGTGTGTGTTAGCAGATACCCATAGACTTCTAGTCATTGCGCTAATGCTAGTTAGCATTGGCTTGCAAAACTACCTCTAATTTCCTTCACACTGGACACAGAGACAGAAAAATGGTATCCAAGATTTCATCTGACTCATTGCCATAATCCCGAAGTATTCCCTTAAAACAGTGACAGAGTTTAATGGCTCTGATAAGAGAAAACTGAGGATTGATCAACAACCAACAACATTGTAGTTACTCCACAATGTAACCTGAACAACAGAGTGAAAAGAAGGAAGCATGTACAGAATTTTTTTTCCCGAAACATGCATCCTGTTTGCAACAAGGCACTAAAGTAAAACTGCAGCAACAAAAATATGGCAAAGAACTGTACTTTTGTCCTGAATACAAAGTGTTACGTTTGGGACAAATCCAACACAACATATCACTGAGTACCACTCTTCATATTTCCAAGCATTGTGGTGGCTGCATCATGTTATGGGTATGCCTTCATGTACATATCTGCCTCAAAAGCCTCTGCACATTGATCTGGTACTGAGTTTGCAAGAAAGGCATTTCACTGTACTTGCTCCATTCTTGGTTGTTTTATAACAATAATAATAATTTTATTCCTGTGGTGAAACTATTTTATTTTGAAACTCTGCGTTGTTGGGAAGGGCTTGTAAGCAAGCATTCCATGGTGAAGTCTACAGTTGTTGTACTGTATTCGGTAGATATGACAACTAACATTTGATTTTATTTGAGTTGATTTGTGTATGTGTGTATGTTTGTGTGTGTGAGTGTGTGTGTGTGTGGGTGTGTGGGCCTTGCACGGTTCTTAAGGGCTGTAGTGATGTTATCGCTCTTGACCAGTCTACAGTGGGACGATGCTGACCTTAATTGCTCTAATGCTGTTTTCAGCCATAGTGTGTCTGTGGCTCTCTGACTCTCTGGCTCCCTGGCATGGATACCATCGATCCGTCACACAGATTGTCCCTTGTCAAATCAAAGACACTGTTAATTAGCAGAGGGAATGGGAGCGGGAGGAAATTATAATGAATATCAGAAGATTAACACTTTCTTTAAATAATCAAAATAGACTGTGCAGCTGGCATAGTGTCCAGTGCGCTCCTAATATCCAATAGCACTATTCCATTATAATCTCAGCATTAATACTAGGAACAGAGAATGAAGAGCAGTTTCTTGCTATCTACAGTACGTCTCCTAAATACTTAATTTATACGTTGACAATAAAATAGGATTTATTACATAAAGGATGTGCAACTGTGCTGTTTAAACAGCTTGGTAATGGTAATCAGTGTGATGTTTAATCTAATTGAATAGGGCCCCTCCTGAGAGGTAGTTATTTAGCAGAGAGCAAGAGAACTAACACCGTGGACGGCTCTGCTCTAGCCCGACAAGGCCTGCCATGTTGTTAATCAGGGTATAAATATGCAGATAGTCCTAATACACATTAAATTAATGAACCACTAGTTCCCACCACCATACACTCATGAAGCCGTTAGATGTGTTGAAAGTGGAAAGTGTGATTGTAGTGGATGAGGTGTAATGGATGATATGGATACGTCAGAGCATTATGAGTGGAAGGTGTGATTGTAGTGGATGAGGTGTAATGGACGATATGGATATGTCAGAGCATTATGAGTGGAAGGTGTGATTGTAGTGGATGAGGTGTAATGGATGATATGGATATGTCAGAGCATTATGAGTGGAAGGTGTGATTGTAGTGGATGAGGTGTAATGGACGATATGGCTATGTCAGAGCATTATGAGTGGAAAGTGTGATTGTAGTGGATGAGGTGTAATGGACGATATGGATATGTCAGAGCATTATGAGTGGAAGGTGTGATTGTAGTGGATGCGGTGTAATGGACGATATGGATATGTCAGAGCATTATGAGTGGAAAGTGTGATTGTAGTGGATGAGGTGTAATGGACGATATGGATACGTCAGAGCATTATGAGTGGAAAGTGTGATTGTAGTGGATGAGGTGTAATGGATGATATGGATACGTCAGAGCATTATGAGTGGAAGGTGTGATTGTAGTGGATGAGGTGTAATGGATGATATGGATACGTCAGAGCATTATGAGTGGAAGGTGTGATTGTAGTGGATGAGGTGTAATGGATGATATGGATATGTCAGAGCATTATGAGTGGAAGGTGTGATTGTAGTGGATGAGGTGTAATGGACGATATGGATATGTCAGAGCATTATGAGTGGGAAGTGTGATTGTAGTGGATGAGGTGTAATGGATGATATGGATATGTCAGAGCATTATGAGTGGAAAGTGTGATTGTAGTGGATGAGGTGTAATGGACGATATGGATATGTCAGAGCATTATGAGTGGAAGGTGTGATTGTAGTGAATGCGGTGTAATGGACGATATGGATATGTCAGAGCATTATGAGTGGAAGGTGTGATTGTAGTGGATGCGGTGTAATGGACGATATGGATATGTCAGAGCATTATGAGTGGAAAGTGTGATTGTAGTGGATGAGGTGTAATGGACGATATGGATATGTCAGAGCATTATGAGTGGAAAGTGTGATTGTAGTGGATGAGGTGTAATGGACGATATGGATATGTCAGAGCATTATGAGTGGAAGGTGTGATTGTAGTGGATGAGGTGTAATGGATGATATGGATACGTCAGAGCATTATGAGTGGAAGGTGTGATTGTAGTGGATGAGGTGTAATGGATGATATGGATACGTCAGAGCATTATGAGTGGAAGGTGTGATTGTAGTGGATGAGGTGTAATGGATGATATGGATACGTCAGAGCATTATGAGTGGAAGGTGTGATTGTAGTGGATGAGGTGTAATGGATGATATGGATATGTCAGAGCATTATGAGTGGAAGGTGTGATTGTAGTGGATGAGGTGTAATGGACGATATGGATATGTCAGAGCATTATGAGTGGAAGGTGTGATTGTAGTGGATGAGGTGTAATGTACGATATGGATATGTCAGAGCATTATGAGTGGAAGGTGTGATTGTAGTGGATGAGGTGTAATGGATGATATGGATACGTCAGAGCATTATGAGTGGAAGGTGTGATTGTAGTGGATGAGGTGTAATGGATGATATGGATATGTCAGAGCATTATGAGTGGAAGGTGTGATTGTAGTGGATGAGGTGTAATGGATGATATGGATATGTCAGAGCATTATGAGTGGAAGGTGTGATTGTAGTGGATGAGGTGTAATGGACGATATGGATATGTCAGAGCATTATGAGTGGAAAGTGTGATTGTAGTGGATGAGGTGTAATGGACGATATGGATATGTCAGAGCATTATGAGTGGAAGGTGTGATTGTAGTGGATGAGGTGTAATGGACGATATGGATATGTCAGAGCATTATGAGTGGAAGGTGTGATTGTAGTGGATGAGGTGTAATGGACGATATGGATATGTCAGAGCATTATGAGCGGAAGGTGTGATTGTAGTGGATGAGGTGTAATGGATGATATGGATATGTCAGAGCATTATGAGTGGGAAGTGTGTGCTTACGTATTTTAAGGAATGTTGTTGTCTGTAACATAAATTCATAATGGTTTTAATGTTGAGACGTGAAACAGCAAGTCTTCTTTTATCCTGGAAATCCTGATGGCAGTGTAATCAAACAATCTGACAAACCAAAATACACTTATAATAATATTGAATCATATATAAGCCACACTTCTCCTCAGTTTTCAGAATGACATGTCCATATTTTATAAGAATGCCTTTTTGTGTGGCTCAGTCTTTCTTTTTCTTCCCCCCTCTTTTCTTTGAGGCAATCTCTCTCTCTCTATCTCTCATATACATCTGTACAAATTGATTTCCTCTTTACAAGAGAAGATAAAGACCTTGGCAACAGAAATACCTGTAAGTGAAGGATAATTATGTTGAGAGACACCCCCCGCCGAGCCCATTCTCCAAGGCCCAAGAACATGCATTTAAAAACTCAATTGCACTCGACAGCGTCACACCAATGAGGCCCAGATTTGATAAAAATGATAGTTATTTTGCTCTCACTTCTTCTATTAAGATAAGCATCTTGTTCAGGGCCTTATTTCCCATTTGCCCATTTGATCGTACCAGATGCATCGTTATTTTACGAGCCAATTTATTTTGAAAGTGTTTCCCAAACAAGCACGCAGAAAGAATGTTCTCTAACTGCGTCGTTAGACCATGTGTCCATACTGATAGGATTGACAGAAAAGCAGCGGTTCTTTCCATTCAAATCTTAGCTTAACATTAGAATTATTCCACAATACTGACGATGGATTAGGTCCTAGAGAGATATTTCCAACTATGGCTGCAAATAGGCTATTGAGGCGGCTTATTATGCTTACCCAATACTAATGCACTAAATCACAGATTGGGCACAGCATTGCTCACGTTGTCAAACATAATGAAACACATTGAGGCAGAAATTAAAGACAGTAGCCTAGTCACAAAATAGAACTCAATTCATTGAACATGAAATTGATTGATATGATTGAAATAGCCTATATAGGCCAGTGTAGCCTACACTCTTAGAAAAAAAGGAGGTATCTAAAACCCTTTGAAGAACCGTTTTTGGTTCCAGGTAGAACCTTTTTGGGTTCGATGTATAACCCTTTTCACAAAGGGCTCCAATTAGAAGCCAAAAGGATTATACCTGGAACCTAAAAGAGTTCAACTTAGAACCAGAAAGGGTTCTCCTATGGGGACAACCGAAGAACCCTTTTGCAACCCTTTTTTCTAAGAGTGTATGTATAATTTAATGCAGTCATCTCAGTTTTCATTTGAAGCAACATTTTATCCTTCACTTGTTTTTTTAGAATTGTTAATGCTTTGGAAACGTTGTATTTGTAGTACATCTCATTCTGAGGTTATCGACAGTCACAGTCAGACAGAGAGCCTAAACATCTTGATTCTATGTTTAGCAGAGATCTACTGTGAATAAAGTGGCACAGAAAGCCAAAGAAACATCTAATAATGCACTTTGGATGCTCGATGAGTGGACTGGATAGCTAGTAGATGTGCTAAGGTTTTTTAGAGCCATGTTTCTAATGAAGGCTCTGGGAAACACATTGGCTACTGAAGATACAGTACACCATTTGTACACTAAGTGCCTTGCAAAAGTATTCATCCCCCTTGGCGTTTTCCTATTTTGTTGCATTACAACCTGTAAATTAAATTGATTTTTATTTTTATTTCATGTAATGGACATACACAAAATAGTCAAAATTGGTGAAGTGATATTGAAATGAAAAAAATGACTTGTTTCATTCAAAAGTGGTGTGTGCATCAAGTATGTATTCACCCCCTATTTGCTATGAATCCCCTAAATAAGATCAGGTGCAAACAATTACCTTCAGAAGTCACATAATTAGTTAAATAAAGTTCACCTGTGTGCAATCTAAGTGCCACATGATCTCAGTATGCATAAACCTGTTCTGAAAGACCCCAGAGTCTGCAACACCACTAAGCAAGGGGCACCACCAAGCAAGCGGCACAATGAAGACCAAGGAGCTCTCCAAACAGGTCAGGGACAAAGTTGTGAAGAAGAACAGATCAGGGTTGGGTTATAAACACTTTGAACATCCCACGGAGGAACATTAAATCTATTATTAAAAAAATGGAAAGATGGGGCCGCCCACCAAAACTCTCGGATCAGGCAAGGGCATTAATCAGAGAGGCAACAAAGAGACCAAAGATAACCCTGAAGGATCTGCAAAGCTCCACAGCGGAGATTGGAGTATCTGTCCATAGGAACACTTTAAGCCGTACACTTCATAGAGCTGGGCTTTACGGAAAAGTGGCCAGAAAAAAAATCAATTTCTTAAAGAAAAAAATAGGAAAACACGTTGGGTGTTCGCCATGTGGGAGACTCACCAAACACACGGAGAAGGTACTCTGGTCAGATGAGACTAAACTGAGCTTTTTGGCCATCAAGGAAAATGTTATGTATGGTGCAAACTCAACACCTCTCATCACCCCTAGAATATCATCCCCACAGTGAAGCATGGTGGTGGCAGCATCATCGGCAGGGA
Organism: Oncorhynchus clarkii lewisi; assembly: GCF_045791955.1. Lineage (NCBI taxonomy): Eukaryota > Metazoa > Chordata > Actinopteri > Salmoniformes > Salmonidae > Oncorhynchus > Oncorhynchus clarkii. The sequence goes on along the minus strand of NC_092171.1, from coordinate 32,183,692 downwards.
CTGTGAAACTGAAGGAATGAATTGAAGGAATGATGGATGAATTGAGGGAATGATGGATGGCACTAAATACAGGGAAATTCTTGAGGGAAACCTGTTTCAGTCTTCCAAAGATTTGAGACTAGGATGGAGGTTCACCTTCCAGCAGGACAGTGATCATAAGCATACTGCTAAAGCAACACTTGAGTGGTTTAAGGGGAAACATTTAAATGTCTTTGAATGGCCTAGTCAAATCCCAGACCTAATTCCAATTGAAAATCTGTAGTATGACTTAAAGATTGCTGTACACCAGTGGAGCCCATCCAACTTGAAGGCGCTGGAGCTGTTTTGCCTTGAAGAATAAGCAAAAATCCTATTGGCTAGATGTGACAAGCTTATAGAGACATACCTCAAGAGACTTGCAGCTGTAATTGCTGCAAAAGATGGCTCTACAAAGTATTGACTTCAGGGGAGTGAATAGTTATGCACACTCAAATTTTCAGTTATTTTGTGATATTTCTTGTTTGTTTCACAATAAAAAATATTTTTCATCTTCAAAGTGATAGGCATGTTGTGTAAATCAAATGATACCCCCCCCCCCCCAACAAAAATATATTTTAAATCCAGGGTTTAAGGCAACAAAATAGGAAAAATGCCAAAGGGGGTGAATACTTTCGCAAGCCACTGTCCATATAAAGAGGCCTCGTTCAATTGATCATTTCCCACACACTGCTTCACACTGCTTTGCATAAAAGGGAACTCTTTATCAAAAATAGGAAGAGAGGAAGAGTCAATTGAATCAATTGTTTGCCTGTCTTTTGGTGTGTTGTTGCATTTCACCTTTGTTTCATATGAAATCATAGGCCCCTGCGATACATCAATATCTTTGATGGGGTAAATATTCAAAGTAATGATAAAATTCCACTTGAAATAACAGTGATTTATTTTTTGGGAAACGATCCAATACACTGTAACTCATGTTTGATTGTTTTTGATTGAAAAGGCAGAAAGGTCCAGCTTTGGGCTTTGCGCCCCTGATAACCCGTTCCTATAACTATTTTGATGGACTACAGTTACCTACTTATACATAAATGGATGCTTTGGCAATGCATCCCTTTATCTACTTGCCCAGAGTCAGATTAATTTATGGATACAATGTTTACATCTCTGCGTGCAGTTTGAAGGAAGTTGCTAATTAGCGCTAGGACAACTGGTAACTAACTGACTGGGAGTCTATGTGTATCTACTGCTAGGTAGTTTCTCGAGCCAATGCTAACTAGCGTGTATTGTATGGCTTCCTCATGTAAGTCTTCAAAACTTTAAAACAATTTTCCACTCCTCTGAAAAAGCTGCCACCAAGGGTGGAAACAAAGCCCTAATCACCAAGAAGAATAAAAAAAGAACAAGAAGTGTTTTAGTCTCTCTCCTCTATACTTCCCAGGTGACAGCTATGTCAGGGCCTGAAACCCTGCAGTATAATTATACCATTGTATCCCTGTCAGCTCCAAGGTGCTACTCTAACAGGGCGAGAACACCATCAGATCCACAAACTTATTCCAGTGCAGGAAGCCCAGGGGACCCACCATCTCTTTAACAAAGCCCATCTCCGCTTTAAATATCTCTAAGTACATTCCCCCCGTCCCTTTGAGCTTTCTGCTTCCTCTTTGTATGGAAAGATCTTTGGTGGAGAGAGTGTTGTTTTCCACTTCTTTTTCCGGCAGGCAGGCAGGCGATGGGTTTGAGATGGGAGGTAATGTGAGTGGCACTGTGTTTAATGATGCACACATCCAATGTCGTGGAGTCTGGCTGTCCCACGAGTCCTGGTTTGAGTGACTCGTCTGATGTTTGGGTCTTTTTAATAGGACATCAAAACTGGAGTGGCACAGAGAATGCCAGAGAGGAGCATGGACGTAGAAGCTAGAAGCTAACTCTGCCTCTCATAAAGCTATCACAGAAACTCCCCTCACTATATTGATCACTGTCTCAACACAATGAGAGAGAGAGAGAGAGAGAGATGGAGAGAGAGAGAGATCATACAATGGACAATGGGAAGAGAGATATAGGATGTACAGTGCAGAGTTATAATTATTAGTTCTAAAACACTGTAAGGATAACGTTGGTACATGTCACCCGACAATAATACAGTACAGTAATATGATCAAACTAATTAGAAAGGTGTTAGTGTGAGTATTTAAGGAAGTTATGAAGTTCCTAATAGATTATTGAACATTTCATTAAAAGTTGTGTGTTATTGTTTAAATACATTTGGAGGTCTTGAGCATACGGAAATGATGACTGACTAAATTGTGTTTAGAAACTGATTGTTTTGAATTCATCAATGTTTAATTGTTTTATTTTAAATGAAAACCTCTGTTATTAATTTAGGAGTTTAATTGCAATTTAATTATTTATGACCTTGTATTACTAAATTAGTAAATAAATTATACTCCATAGAATTAAAAAAAAACAAAAAAACGCTAGGACAAAATATCAACACCTGAAAAGATTGCAATGAAAGGACTTGTTTGAAACAAACAAATGTAAATTCTCAATTAAGAGGCTTCTTGTGTTGTTACTCGAACTGGAATAGTGTCTTCTGGGCCCCATTTGATAGATTGTGTTAGAAAGATGTTGCACCTCGTTTAATTAGAATGAGAAAACTTTATAATCTATCAAATAACAATTAAAAAAAACTAATTTCAGTCTTTCTTGTTAGCTTTAACATTGTATTTGGTTGTGACTTCTTTGACTACACCCTTAGCATTGGTATTGCACAACAGCACTGTAATAATGCCACTGTAATATGTATATACCACTTCTCTTTGTGCTTTCTTCTGTTTTCTCCACTCTCTCTTGATAACCCTTTAATGCATAAGGTGTGTGAGCAACCCTAACTAGGTCAAACTATCTGAAGAACTAAACACAACAAACTTTCGGTTGTAGAAGCCCTCACAGAGATAGAGTGGAAAGGAAAGATAAAAACGATACACTTGTCACAAACTTGACACTTTTCTCCTTTTCCCGAGGAAAAGACGGGGGTGAAAAATAAAATTTCAAAGGGTATCTTTGTACCATTGTTCTGTAGCTTTTGCTTTACCTATCATAGCAATGAAATCAACACTTATCTTGTCAATGACATCTGGCAAATTTCCACACATTAAGAGGAAGTGGGGCTTTCCTTTCAGAAGGGGGATCTGACTGTGTAATGCCTTAGCTCTCCCCAGGGCAGAAGCAAGGCGGAGCATCTTCTCTCTGCTCAGGTTCTGCTCAGAACAAGTTCTAGTTTTGAAAGCTTGTGATTCTCAGCCATGGAGACAATATGACAAAATAAATATGGTCTTAGGGGATCTTATTAATTCTTGGTAAAATGATCCAATCTGAAATAAATAAATAAATAAAGTTGTATTAAAAATAATTGTATTAATCTTGAAACTGGCTCTCATGAGGACCGCCACAGGAAAGGAAGACCCAGAGTTTCCTCTGTTGCACAAAGTTCAAGTAACAGACAAATCTCAACAGCAACTGTTCAGAAGAGACTTGCTTGGGCCTAGAAACACGAGCAATGGACATTAGACCGGTGGAAATCTGTCATTTGGTCTGTTGAGTCCAAATGTGAGATTTTTGTTTCCAACCGCCGTGTCTTTGTGAGATGCAGAGCAGGTGAATGGATGATTTCCATATGTGTGGTTCCCACCGTGAAATATGGAGGAGGTGTGATGGAGTGGGGGTGCTTTGTTGGTGAAACTGTCTTTATTTAGAGTTCAAGGCACACTTAACCAGCATGGCTAACACAGCATTCTGCAGCGGTACCCCATCCCATCTGGTTTGCGTTTAGTTGGACTATCATTTGTTTTTCAATAGGACAATGACAATGACCCTTCAGGCTGTGTAAGAGCTATTTGACCAAGAAGGAGACTGATGGAGTGCTGCATCAAATGACCTGGCCTCCACAATCGCCCGACCTCAACCCAATTGAGATGGTTTGGGATGAGTTGGACCGCAGAGTGAAGGAAAAGCAGCCAACAAGTGCTCAGCATTTGTGGGAACTCCTTTAAGACTGTTGGAAAAGCATTCCAGGCGAAGCTGGTTGAGAGAATGCCAAGAGTGTGCAAAGCTGTCATCAAGGCAAAGGGTGGCTACTTTGAAGAATCACAAATATAACATTTATTTTGATTTGTTAACACTTTTTTGGTTACTACATGATTCCATATGTGTTATTTCATAGTTTTGTTGTCTTCACTATTATTCTACAATGTAGAAAATAGTAAAAATAAATAAAAACCCTTGAATGAGTAGGTGTTCTAAAACTTTGGACCGGTAGTATACTTTGAAACGGTTATTTAAAAATATATTTTGCGTTGTATTACCTTAAGAACTGAACAGAAGCTAGACTATAACCCGCTCACTGGAGCTGTGTGAAGTGTGAAAAATACTTTTTTTAAACAATTGTAAGACAAAAACTGTATGACAAAACACCCCTGTTCCCCTCTTTACAGTCATCCCTTTAGTGTAGATATACATACCAGTAAAACATCTCGAGCAAATCTCACACCCACAACGCAGCATGGGATCCAGATCTATATGTAAACCTATATACAGTAAAAACAAATGTTTACTGCTGTTTGGAAGTCTGTTTCTTTCTCTTTCACAGTCCTTGTATTCAGTTTATGTATGTGAGAAGTGCAGATTGTACTGCAGCACTATGGGGGAATAATCTGCACCAAAGAGAATGCATCTGTTTTGCGATAACCCATTTTTACTCCTGTAAATGTCTGAGGAGTTGTCCAACATACACTGAGTGTACAAAACATTAAGGACACGTTCCTAATATTGAGATACACTCCCTGCTTATGCTCTCAGGACAGCCTTCATCGGGCATGAACACCACAAGGTGTCGAAAGCGTACCGCAGGGATGCTGGCCCATGTTGACTCCAAAGCTTCCCACAGTTGCGTCAAGTTTGCTGGATGTCCTTTGGGTGGGGGACCATTCTTGATACACACAGGAAACTGTTGAGCGTGAAAAGCCCAGCAACACAAATCGGTGCGCCTGGCACCTACTACCATACCCCGTTCAAAGGCACCTCCAATTTGTGTCTTGCCCATTCACCCTCTGAATGGCACATATACACAATCCATGTCTCAATTGTCTCAAGAATTAAACATCTTTCTTTAACCTGTCTCCTCCCCTTCATCTCCCTCGTTGGAAGTGGATTTAACAAGTGACATCAATAAGGGATCATAGCTTTCACCTGGATTCACCTGGTCAGTCTATGTCATGGAAAGAACAGGGATTCACTCAGTGTATGTACACTTCCAAACGGAACATATATACTCTTTGAAACACGCCCCTATACATTGATAACCATGAGGAGGTTAGCATTCATCTAGTTTGTCTAAACTATGAAAAACATTTCCAAAGAATACATACCACTAAAAAGAGCAAGTTCAAGTTCTGAGTATTGTCATTTGTCTGTACAAGTACATATCTACAAGTACAATATATACTTTAAATATTGTGAATGTTGATGACCTGTATAGACGGTTTGGCTGACAACATCACAAAAATGATGCGCGCGTATTGATATGTCCGGAAGGTGTGCCGTTTTTATATTTCTGAACTGTCAGATAGCGAGCAACAATGACAAGAAGCTGCCTTGTGGGGAATTATTGGTGTCTCGTTTCAGCTCATTGTATCTTGTTTTTGATACCATGTCTTGTTTTGAGGTGTTTGACCGATGTCGTGTCTGTTCTAATATGGCAAATAGTCGCTAGCGAACCAACAACTCTAATAATGTATTTCAGATATGAGTGCTCACTGTGGAAATGTATTTCTGTTTTCAATAAACACTGAGACTAAATCTACTTTACATGTCGTCAACAATCTAATCCATCCCTGTCTGTTTTGCCCCATAGTTGTGCACGTGTCGGTTTTGTTGCTAAACAACCAACCAGTATATGATCCCCAATGATTTAAAAGGGAATAAGTCAAGAAAGTCAAATGTTTGGATTCCTTTGATGTCTATAAGTGTAATAACATTATACATTTTTAGTACCTCAGCAGAGCCACACAGAGGAGAGGTTGAGCATATCCTCTGAAAGGATAGGTCACACAATGCAGTGTAAAGTATGGGCAGCAGGTATGACAGCATCTTAGTGGAGATGGGCCCGACGTGCACCGTAACATGCACTGACAATTTAACATGTTAGGGATTTTTATTGAGTTGTAGTATTGTAAGGAAACACCCACACCAACGTTTCAGGCAAGAGAGTTATGTATTAAAAACAAACATAGTAAACATGCAAATGACATTTCAGGCTGTCATGTGCTTATACAGTTGAAGTCGGAAGTTTACATACACTTAGGTTAGAGTCATTAAAACTCGTTTTTCAACCACTCCACAAATGTCTTGTTAACAAACTGTAGATTTGGCAAGTTGGTTAGGACATCTACTTTGTGCATGACACAAGTCATTTTTCCAACAATTGTTTACAGACAATGATGTCAAGCAAAGAGGCACTTAGTTTCAAGGTAGGCCTTGAAATACATCCACAGGTGCATCTCCAATTGACTCAAAGAAGACGGCACAATTCCAACTGTCATTGTTGCTTTTTATGTCTCGCAGACAAAGATATTTGTTGAAAATGTTTATTTTTTTGTTGTTTTTGTATTTTCTAATTTTAATTCAATCCCAACAATTTGTTATAATTCCCATAGTATACAGTGTATCCAAAAGTGTTAATGTACTTACTAAACACAAAACATAATTCTCCAAAAACTCAAAAGAATGCAGTGGTGTCACAAGCACATAACTCTGCTACTCTGCACTTAATTTTCTTTCTCTTATTTTTTAAAAGGTACTTCAGTAGCTTCCCCCTGTTCCCTTGCACTCCTGGTTCAAAATTCCCTGGACCCCATCCCCTGGTACCTAGGCGGGAGGCAGGGAGATTGTAGAGTGGTTGGACTGTGTCCATGGCTGCATGTCGAATAGCACCCTATTCCCTACATAATGCACTACTTTTGACTAGAGCCCTGTGGGTCCTGGTCAAAAGCAGTGCACTCAATAGGGAATATGGAGCAATCTGATATGCTACCCATGTGTGCAGTCAGAGAAAAATGGCCTTTTGTCTCTGCTGCTCCTTGTCACAGAAGGTCACGCAGGCTTACCCCAGGAATAAACCCCTGGCCATTGTTAGAATTTGCATTGATGCATAGAGATGGAGAGGAAACAGAGTGGAGATAGTGAGGGAGATAGAGAGGATTGAGCGAGGGAGATAGAGAGGAGAAAGATGCAGCCTCATAGAAGGGTGTCTTTGCATGGTAATGTGTGCAACGGACGGACACCATCATTTTTTCCCCGCGCTGTCCTCTTCCCCCCTCCTGCCAGTCATCCCTCCATTCCCTAAGGAAAGGAAGGCTTCTTCAAGGTTAGTGTCAAGGACAGCGTGGCCAATTAGTATGCAGATCAGGGCCTGATGTAGTTTAAGGGTATTACTCTGATGCAATCACATTAGTTAGGCTAGTAAAAATTCCCTGCTTGACCTCAATCATAGAGGCTGCAGGAGGAGGTGATGGGAGAACAGAGGAGCGAGGAGGGAACAAGGAGCTGAATAGTATCCTGGGACATCGGGATGATGTTTTGTAAAACCACTAGCTAAACTGTCTGTTACTACTACAAATAAACACACACACTCGCACACACCAAAACAAACACACAACTACTACACAAATATATAACAATTCAAATGTTAAATATAGAGAGAAAAAACACTCTGCGATGCCTTCTGTTCTATTTCTCACTCATCACTCAGTCTGTCACCTCTAATGGTCCCAAATAGTCTTGATCAATTGAGAGCAGATACTGATGTTTCTGGTTTTCAGCCAGTGGTAGCAGGTGGATATTATGGGAATCATCTCTGCTGTCTTGGAAAGAATATAGTGTGTATTCATTATAGGGCTCATGTAGTATGCAACAGATCTGGAATGGTATTGTTGGGTATATTACCAGCTTTGAAAATTAGCTACATTTATCACCTGTCATTTTTCCTCTATTCCTACAGTAAATGCACATATGATATATGTAAAGTACAAGTATTTACACGTTTAAAGTACTGTATTTCAGTGAAACCAAAGAATTGATGTTTCCATTTCAGTATTGCCTGATCCGGCCTGCTCTGTTTCTGTTTCTGCTAGTTAGATGGACGTGTGCGTAAAGCCTGGTCAGAAAATCCTCCATGCAATCTGCTGTGGGCTCAGAGGGTAGAATGCAATTTACTCCCCCCTATTTTTGTTAAATCTATGTCCGGCTGTAAATTTCCTTCAATTCTCCCTCTTTCACTCCCTCTATCTTTCTCCCCTTGTCGGATTTAATGAGATGGGTTTGATCAGGGCAGCCAAGTGTTCCGAGAGAAATCTCACAACCGCCTTGTGTCCTGTAATAGAATTTGCATCTAATGCATACATAAATCAAACATCTTTCTGGACATTTTCATATGCATAATGTCATTTCATCCTGTTTCTTTACAAGAGAGGAGCTGTTAGAGGGTAGCGGGGGGAGGGGTAGATGTAAGAGGCAGTGCAAGGGGATGGTACTGGGTTTTCTCCTTCTCTTTTACCTTTTCTCTTTTTCGCTCACTTTTTTGACTTTCTTTTAATGCTTTCAATTTATTTTGCTGACTGTGTAGCCGTGGTGAGAGACTGGCAATGGAGAGATCTTTGGGGTTTGCTTGTCAGATACGTTTATGAAGTGATAAAAAAAATGGTGTTTCTATGTGTGTTGTGAGCTCGTATGTGTGTGTGCAGTTGTGCACGTGTAGTAAATGTGTGTGTGTGTGTGTGTGTGTGCGTATTATAGGCAGGTTGATGGGTATCCAGGGTAGTGGTGGAGGGTGGTTCATCACATCTACCTTATTCTCGTGGGCTTTGTTATGTAAATGCAGAGAAACTAGCAGATTCAAAGTGCTTTTTCTTTACAAGGAGACACAACAAAAAAAATAAAGTGACGAGATGCCTTGATTTTCCTCAGTGTTTGCTACTCACTCACTAACAAGGCTTGATATTGTAGAAATCCATTTGCAATGTCTCCATTTGCATGTCTTGGAAGGTAACATTACTTATTGTACAAGCAACTCTTGATTCCTTAGTCCAAGAAATAATCACAGAGTTAAAATATGACATTTCAATCTAGGAGAATTATATAATCTCAACCATACAAACTCCATCGGCATATGTGGAAATGTGGATTTTTATAATATAATATAATTGACAGTCGTTACCCCAACTAGGACATGTTTTAAAACATATTTGCATCTTTAGCCGGAGATTCTTCAGACCTTCACATTACCCAGAGATGTATACCCCATCTCTCACTTGATATTATATTTACTCCACTCATGAAGAACATTGTTCAGAACTCATTCCAGGATGAATCTGTTTTTCCAACCGAAGTAATTAAATATGATATTTTCAAGTTGGAAAGTAAAATATAAATCATTTTTATGCCCAAGAGTCCTTGGAGATACAGCACACGTGTTTGCATGATGATTAAATAAGCTCAAATGTGAAGATGGCTCAGTACCAAGAAGAATTAGCTTGTGGCATAATGCCAAGAAGAGAAAGATAAACAAAGGCAGATTTCACATTAAAGAGCTTCACATTCCATCTCCTCCACAATACCTCACCATCCACCTTCTGGTACTGGCCAAACACATTCACTCACCCTTCAACTGTTGTTCATTGTATTGTTTCTTTCTTAGCCATCAGACCCCTCACATCTACTTAGCTATATTGACATAACAGAGGCCAGAACAATAATGAGGGACACATTAGCTGCTGGTATAATCCTGTAGTAGATGACTATATACGTGTTGTCACTCACTGTCTCCAAGACAGCTTGTCAGCAACTAAAAAGCAGGGGATATCCTGACATCTGTGACGGCAGAAGTTCCTGTGCTAAAACAATAGTGTTAACGCCAAGCAAGCTGACAGAGCCACAGCAGGGCCTCGAAGATCATACGTTTTCTGCCTCCCAAATGGAATATTATTCCCTATGAAGTGCACTACTACTATAGGGCTCTGATCAAAATGAGTGCGATATATAGGGAATAGGGCGCCAATTGGGACACAGATTTGTGTCCATCACTATACTTTAGGATCCCCTCTGATTCCCTCCGCCGAACAACAGCCTCACATTGCCTCAGTCTGACCCCAACTGCCTCCCGCTATGCTTTAATGCAATGTGATTACGAGTCCACTCTCATAAATAAAACACACAGCTAGCAGCGTGATTTCTGTATGACGATAATGTGTCTCTCCCTGTCCTTTGATATTAATTAAAGAGTAATGTGTTTAATTTATTTTCTTTATTTGAGAGGCAGGCACTGAAATCATGAAATAGTAAACAGGAACTCAGAAGCTCAGAAGATAAATGTTTTCTTTCCTCTCCTTGGAAGCATGGCTTATATATGAGGGCGGGAAAGAGACGTTAGCAATTAACAAGGTAGAAATAACATTGACACCATTATTCTTTTGTTTTCAGTAGTTATTCTTGTTTTTTAATTGCACAGAAAAACTACTAGACCTCAAAATATCAAAGATTTATTGAAGTCCCACTAAAATTATATTTGACACCAATCTTCTGTGACAGGATGGTTTAATGCCATGTCGTTGAAGCACATGCCTAACATGCATTATTTGAGCTTGACAAATATATTGGGCACAATCCAGGCTTTTACACATTGCCCAAATATTTTTTGGGAAGCTTCACCAAAAACGCTGCCCAAACCCAAGGATTTTGTATGCTCCAATAGATAGGATCACAATAAGGCATATTGAGATGAGTGCCTTTTATAGATTTCTACTCAGTTGGGCAGCACTGCCCTGAAAGTTTGGCATCCATGCAGCTAAGACCTTTAACACCCTTCATTTGACTAGTTTAACATTTTAGGAATGGACTATTGGGTAACTTGTGTCCCGTTGTTCAGTGCTTGCACAGCCACTCAAAATTTACCACAAATAAGTACTCTACATGTGTGAACACAGTGGGTTTTCATACTCACCGATAAACACTCACATTATCCAGTATGAGTCCATTCCCCATCACAAAATCACCAGACACTCAGAAATGATGGAATGTGAATCTTTGTGATCTCTGTTTGAGGTATTCTGCTCCGGTGACCGCTTTAGAGCCGAGGCTTTTAGGCCCCACGACACTGTTATATCTCTTAATAAGCAATTGTCAAATGAAATAGGGTAATCATTCAAAGCTGATCTTTAGAATGAGTACATTCACCTTGTTGAGTTTGTATGTGTATCAACAATTTTCAAAAAACAAGATACACATGCAGGATCTTAATTTGTTCACACTGTTGCAGGAAAACTGTCCTGCAATGCAGGTCATTTAAATGTTGTTGTGTATTTGAGGTTTTAAAAGATTTCTGAAGTTTATAATTTCCACTTAGAAATTTCAGACTTGATTTAATAATCAACTTAACAAGTAACATTTTCTGTTGATGCAGGATTATTTTCCTGCTGTAGCAAACTGTCTCAAATTAAGATCTTACATTTGTATCTCAAAAAACAACATTTTGGTGTACCTATAGTATAATTCTAAAGTTTGGACACACCTACTCATTCAAGTGTTTTTCTTTATTTGTACTATTTTCTACATTCTAGAGTAATAGTGAAGACATCAAAACTATGAAATGACACTATGAAAAATTACAACTATGAAATTACATTATGGAAGTAACCACAGAAGTGTTAAACAAATCAAAATATATGTAATATTTTAGATTCTTCAAAGAATCCACGCTTTGCCTTGATGACAGGGGGGGGGGGCTACGTAACAAGAGTGTTTGTAGGTGTGCCTAAATATGTCTATGGAGGCACTGAGACGAAACCTAAGGTGGTAGGACCATCTGCAGAGGCAGGTATTGGCAAATCGAGGCTGTTCTGGATCTTTGACTGCCATCCATTAGCAGAATCAGATGTTCTACAACTGGACTTCACTGGTTGATGGTCTAGGAAAAAAAACATGCTCGCTACAGCATGTTGTGTGGATGTTCCACGACAGAAGGGCCATCTGTGCTGCCCAGGACATGAGAACACAGCCTGGGTTGGTTTGTCTTCTGTTGGGTCCTTGGCAACTGATCTGGTCTTTGGACAAATCTCTCTCTCTCTCTCTCTCTCTCTCTCTCTCTCTCTCTCTCTCTCTCTCTCTCCATCCCTCTCTCTCTCTCTCCCTCCATCCCTCAGTTCTATGCTGTCTTCATTTCACCACTCAACATGCTAGAGGTCCCCTCAATCTCCTCAGATGAATTAGTTGTCCATAAAAACCTAATTTGATTAAATCCTAGTCACTCTGAATCAAGGCTGAGTTGCCCTTGTTCTGGGTCTTCATCCGGGTGAGTGATGCCATCTCTACCCTCTCTGACTAACACAGTCACAACAGACACTGTGTGCGTCCCAAATAGCACCCTATTGGCACTGCTCAAATGTTGTGCACTACATAGGGAGTCGGGTGCTATTTGGGACGCAGGCTGGTCATGTTTTGGGGCCTATATGCTCAATGATAAGTAATATGCTTAGAAGGGATTTCATTTTGCCTTTCCTTTCTGATTAGTCCATTTTGTTTGGCAGTGGAAGCATGATTTCACAATGATTCATACAGTGCAAAATGTTCATTAGCCTACATTACATAGCTTTACTAAAACACAAGGTAGGCTAAATCTCTTGCCACTCATCCACTTCCATTCAACTCTAGGCATCCACCTAGACAGAACTATTTTATTGGTGTAGTTGCAGAGAAAGACTTCAAATGGCAATGATTTTCTGAAGCATTAGCCAACACCTCTTGAAGAGAGGATATAAAGCCTCTTGTAACTGTTCGTCCTTAATGACAAGCAGCACATATCAGAATATGCAGGTAGATAAATCAAAGCAACCAGTCGTATAGCTACCACACTACCACCACAATCCGCTCTGTCATGTAATAAAGCAAATATACAAGCCGAGTGGTCAGAGAGGCTCTGCTAGTTGATGACAGTGGAAATCCCTCAGACCGGGTTTGAAATATTTACTCAAAAGAGGGTTTCAATCTCGCGCAAATCCATTTATATGTTTGCAGACTTGTTTCTGTTCTTATTTTAACTGATCTATTGCCTTAATTTAACTGATTTCTAGTCGTATTTTAACTGATTTCTAGTCTTATTTTAACTGATTTATTGCCTTATTTTAACTATCTTCTACATGCAAATTCAGGGGTCTGCTGAGAAATATACATAATGTGACTCTTAGGGTCATCCCTCCAGCCTGTCAGGGGGGATTGGAGCCAGGGGGAAAGAGGGATGAAGGGATAGAGAGATAGAAGGATAGAGTGATGGAGGGAGCCAGGGGAAAAGAAGGATCAAGGAATAGAGGGATAGAGGGATGGAGAGAGCCAGGGAAAGAGGGATGAAGGAATAGAGAGATAGAGGGATAGAGTGATGGAGGGAGCCAGGGGAAAAGAAGGATGAAGGAATAGAGGGATAGAGGGACGGAGGGAGCCAGGGAAAAAGAGGGATAAAGGGATGGAGAGATGGAGGGTGCCAGGGGAAAGAGGGATGAAGGAATAGAGGTATAGAGGAATGGAGAGATGGAGGGAGCAAGGGAAAAAGAGGGAAGAAGGGAGCCAGGGGAAAATAAGGAATGGAAGGAGGCAGAGGTAAAGGAGGGATGAAGGGATGGAGGGATGGGGGGGTGGAGGGATGGAGGGGATGGAGGGGATGGAGAGATGGCGGTATAGAGAGGTTGATCCTTTGTAGGCCTGCATAGCCTACTGTCGGCAAGTCTTAAAACAGACAGGCGCTACCAACCGATCAAAACGTAGTTCCAGCCAATGCAATATGATAGTATAACCTGACGTGTGAGGGCCAAGTTAATTAAATAGATATGTAATCCTACTGTTTCCCAGCGCAGAAATTACAAAGTAGATTAATCAATTAAGGCGATCAAATCACATGTGGTCTGAGATTAGACTACCTTTATATTTTCAAACAGTAGTAATTCTTAATTATATGGCCCAGGCATGATCAAGTATAGATACTGTAAAGCCTCAGTGGCATTGTTGACAATGAGGCCTATATTTTCCAACGGGGGGGGGGAAGTGGACAGTTTAGTATTTTTTTATTTTTTTTATTTAACTAGGCAAGTCAGTTAAGAACAAATTATTATTTACAATGACAGCCTAGGAAGAGTGGGTTACCTGCCTTGTTCAGGGGTAGAACAACACATTTTTACCTTGTCAGCTCAGGGGATTTGATCTAGCAACCTTTCGGATACTGGCCCAACGCTCTTACCACTAGGCTACCTGCCACCCCGGAATCACCCTGCCGCCCCGGAAGCAACCTGCCACCCCGGAAGCAACCTGCCACCCCGGAAGCAACCTGCCGCCCCGGAAGCATCATACTGTACTATGGTTAATTCAGTTGAATAATGAGTCCTGGGAAGGTACTCTGTAGTCCTACTGTAGTAGAGTTGAGCTCTTACAGTAGTGTCCAGCACAGATGTAGGATCTTAATTTGATCTCCCTTTTGCAGGAGAACTTTCCTGCAATGCGGGACAGTTTTTTTGTGTGTATTTGAGGTTTAAAAAGGCTTTTGAAGTTTGCAATTTCTACTTTGAAATTTGAGACTTGACTTTCCCTTATGGAACATTTACTTTAATTATAATTCACATAATAATTGACATTTCATGTCAGTGCAGGATCATTTTCATGCTGTGGCAAACGGTCTCAAATGAAGATCATACATCTGTACTACCCATACTACAGTAGCTACTCCACTGAACCACCACAGGGTTCGTGATCTGGAGAGACCTGAGGTCTCTTCTCAGTCCACTGGTTCCACCCCTAGACACAGTCAGCCCATTATGCCTCCATGCTTACAGTATATGGAGAACCTTAAAGTAAATCTGTTCAGTCCTTTCCCAGTTCCTTTGAGAAATGAACTATTCTATTCACTGCATACATGTTCAGGTTTCACTCGCGCGGCACTTGGGGGTGTTTAATTTTTTATGACCAAAACGGTCTAATAATTGTTGAACAGATGTAAGTGTTGGAGAGTGTGCTCCGTCAGACCTCATGAAGCAGAATTAGCATGTTAACCCTGGATATTCCTTGGAATGGCGAGAACGAGAGGAAAAAAAGGAAATAAAGGGGTTGGTGAAAGACTCCTGGTTGGGATTAATAAGGAAACGAAGGAGCACGGGGACTCTTGTATTGGGATGTCTTCTCTGAGCCTTACATGACATACCCTATGTGGTACAATAGATTATAATGTATATGTATATGAATATATATATATCACTGTGCCCATATAATCCCTGTATGACTAAACTACTGTACAGTATGGTAATGTAAAGTATAATATAATAATTGTATGATTGAACTACTGTACTGTATGGTAACGTGAAGTCCTGAGTCAAATGTCAAATTCTACATTTTGGAACTTTTGACAATGAACACGAAATAGCATGTTTGTGGACAATTACATTTCAATTCAGTGATTTCAGGGATTAAACTGAATGCTTCTCTATGAATGCTTCCTGAATTTACTGAATTTAAATGGAATAGACCCCAACCCTGCCCAATACAGCATTTATAGTGAGGGATGCTCCACTTTGTGGTGGGAATGAATTTTCTGTCATATTCCGTTTTCAATTGACGAGAAAGAGCTTTGTGACCTCATACCGAAAATGAATGTATTATAATATGTGCACATACAGTATATGAGGATGTATGTATTGTAATGTTGTATCTATTGACTCAAAATAATCATATTTTCCCCAGCAGTGTATTCCAGTGTATTCCTCTGGTCTGGAGCCTCAAATGCCTATGGACACACCCCAGGGGACCAGAGGAATACACTGCTGGGGAAAATATGTCAATAGACACAACATTACAATTTAGCATCATACATGTGGAGCAATTTGTTTTTAAATTAACATATATTTAATTAAAATATAAAAATATATATTTGCATACATATTCTATGTGCTCAAGTTTAGCATTTCACTAATATTTCCTGTAAGTTAGTCTTTCGTATAATTTAGCTAGTTCTTAAACATTAACCAATTGTTCTTCATCTTGTGTGGAATTGTTTCACTGGCTCTCTGTCTCTGCATTATCCACAGGGTAAGTGTCAATTTGTGAGTCTGAAAATGGACACTGGAGTTTAAGGAATCTGCATTTTAGGTATCAATTTGATGTTCTTGAACATTTGTCACGACCTGATTAGGTCAGGCTACCTGATTTGGTCGGGGTGCATTGTAGCTAAGCCTTACCCTTTAATTTATTTTATTTTTAAATTTCATCTTTATTTAACCAGGTAGGTCAGCTGAGAACCAGTTCTCATTTTACAACTGCGACCTGGCCAAGATCAAGCAAAGCAGTGCGACACAAACAACACAGAGTTACACATGGGATAAACAAACGTACAGTCAATAACACAAAATAAAAATCTATATACAGTGTGTGCAAATCCAGTAAGATTAGGGAGGTAATGCAATAAAAAGGCCATAGTGGCGAAATGATTACAATTTAGCAATTAAACACTGGAGGGATAGATGTGCAGAAGATGCATGTGCAAGTAGAGATACTGGGGTGCAAAGGAGCAAAAAAATAAATAACAATATGGGGACGAGGTAGTTGGGTGGGATATTTACAGATGGGCTGTTTACAGGTGCAATGATCAGTAAGCTGCTCTAACAGCTGATGCTTAAAGTTAGTGAGGGAAATATAAGACTCCAGCTTCAGAGATTTTTGCATTTCGTTCCAGTCATTGGCAGCAGAGAAATGTAAGGAAAGGCGGCCAAAGGAGGAGTTGGCTTTGGGGATGACCAGTGAAATATACCTGCTGGAGTGAGTGCTAAGGGTGGGTGCTGCTATGGTGACCAGTGAGCTTAGTTAAGGCGGGGCTTTACCTAGCAAAGACTTATAGATGACCTGGAGCCAGTGGGTTTGCCGATGAATATGTAGCGAGGGCCAGCCGTAGAGAGCATACAGGTCGTAGTGGTGGGTAGTATATGGTGCTTTGGTGACAAAACGGATGGCACTGTGATAGACTACATCCAATTTGTTGAGTAGAGTGTTGGAGGCTATTTTGTAAATTACATCGCTGAAGTCAAGGATCGATAGGATAGTCAATTTTACGAGGGTATGTTTGGCAGCATGAGTGAAGGAGGCTTTGTTGTGAAATAGGAAGCCGATTCTAGATTTAATTTTGGATTGGAGATGCTTAATGTGAGTGATGCTAGTCGGGCGGGCGGATGCGGGCAGCGATCAATGAAGAGCATGCATTTAGTTTTACTAGCATTTAAGAGCAGTTGGAGGCCACGGAAGGAGTGTTGTAAAGGCATTGAAGCTCGTCTAGAATTTTGTTAACACAGTGTCCAAAGAAGGGCAAGAAGTTTACAGAATGGTGTCGTCTGCATAGAGGTGGATCAGAGAATCAACAGCAGCAAGAGCGACATCATTGATGTATACAGAGAAAAGGGTCGGCCTGAAAATTTAACCCTGTGGCATCCCCATAGAGACTGCCAGAGGTCCGGACAACAGGCCCTCCAATTTGACACACTGAACTCTATCTGAGAAGTAGTTGGTGAACCAGGCGAGGCAGTCATTTGAGAAACCAAGGCTGTTGAGTCTGCTGATAAGAATGCGGTGATTGACCGAGTCGAAAGCCTTGACCAGGTTGATGAAGACGGCTGCACAGTATTGTCTTTTATCGATGGCAGTTATGATATTATTTAGGACCTTGAGCTGAATGTCAGCATGTCAGATTTCAATAAAGCTTTTCGGCGAAAGCATACCAAGCTTTTATGTAAGGACATCTCTCTCAGTAGACAACATATTACAAACAGCTAGCAGCCAAGTAGATTGGTCACGAATGTCAGAAAAGCAATCAATTAAATCGGTTACCTTTGATGATCTTTGGATGTATGCACTCACGAGACTCCCAGTTACACAATAAATGTTCCTTCTGTTCCATAAAGATTAATTTTATATCCAAAATACCTCCATTTGGTTGGCGCGATATGTTCAGAAATCCACAGGCTCGAGCGGTCACGACATCGCAGACAAAAATTCCAAATAGTCTCCGTAATGTTCGTAGAAACATGTCAAACGTTTTTCATAATCAATCCTCAGGTTGTTTTTACAATACATAATTGATATAAACTACAAGACCAGACAACATGGAGTGGTGGCTACACGGCTGACCCTCTGAAACTCTCAACAAGTAAAGAAGGTAAAGACTAGACCAAACATTCAGTCTGCAGCTGTGTATGTAAAGTAGTCTAGGACATTTGACCAAAGATGAGAGGGAAGAACAGCTCCCTCTCACCACCGCGTGGTACACCTGAGGTATCTAATCTAACGAACACTCCAAGACAGAAGAAGCCTATAACTAAGAAGGACATTGTGACCTCTGGTGGACAACCAGAGACTTACATTAAACCACTTTCCATAGACGGATCGATTGGTTTCAACAGAGAGACGGCAGAGAAAGACAGCTACGCGTAAATATGTATTGCATTTCTAATCCGAATGAGTGGTTGTTAGGGTGCTAAGTATTCTGGTTAAGCTGAGTGTAGTTTCCAAATATATGTACTATAAGTTGACTCCCTTTCCTTACCTACCCCTCCATTTCCATTGATTTTTTTGAATATGTCCGTTATTTATGTCCAATTATCTACTTTGGTTAGCGCGTTTGGTGAACAATTCCAAAGTCACAAAGCGCGTCCACTATAACATGACGAAATGTCCAAAAGTTCCGTGAAAGTCAGTAGAAACATGTCAAACGATGTACTGAATCAATCTTTAGGATGTTTCTATCATAAATTTTCAATAATGTTTCAACCGGACAATTCCTTTGTCTTTAGAAAGGAAAGGGAACGAGCTCGTGCTCACGGCCGCGCGCGATCAACAACTCAAGGCTTTCAGCCAGACCACTGGTTGAAACAACTCTTATTTGCTCCCCTTTTACAGTAGAAGCCTGAAACAACGTTCTAAAGACTGTTGAGATCTAGTGGAAGGCTTAGGAAGTGCAATCTGACCCCATTTATACTGTATATTGGATAGGCATTCACTTGAAAAACTACAAACCTCAGATTTCTCACTTCCTGGTTGGATTTTTGTCAGGTTTTCGCCTGCCATATGAGTTCTGTTATACTCACAGATATCATTCAAACAGTTTTAGAAACTTCAGAGTGTTTTCTATCCAAATATAATACTATGCATATCTTAGCTTCTGGACCTGAGTAGCAGGCAGTTTACTCTGGGCGCGCTTTTAATTCGAATGTGAAAATACTGCCCCCTAGCCCAAAGAGGTTTAATCAAGTCATTACTAAATGTAGCAGGTATTTATTCATTAAACAGCAGTATTCACATTAATGATAGTCACGTCACGACAACAGAATATAGCCCTATTTGGTAAAATACCAAGTCAATATCAGTGGTGCAGAAGTCTAAGGCACTGTATCTCAGTGCAAGAGGCGTCACTACAGTCACTGGTTCGTGTCCAGGCTGTATCACACCCGGCCGTGATTGGGAGTCCCATAGGGCGGTGCACAATTGGCCCAGTGTTGTCTGGGGTAGGCCGTCATTGTAAAAAATCATTTGTTTTCAACTGACTTACCTAGTTAAAAAAGATTACATTTAAAAAAAAAAAAAAATGATGGCAAGATCAGCTCAAAAAAGCAAAGAGAAATGACAGTCCTTTATGACATGAAGATCAGTCAGTCTGGAAAATTTCAAATCGAATGAAATTTAATTGATGGAGAGAGGGGAACCGGCCAGGCAGAGACAGTAAGGGTGGTTCGTTGCTCCGGTGCCTTTTCCGTTCACCTTCACACTCCTGGGCCAGACTACACTTAATCATAGGACCTACTGAAGAGATGAATCTTCAATAAAGACTTAAAGGTTGAGACCGAGTCTGCGTCTCTCACATGGGTAGGCAGACCATTCCATAAAAATGGAGCTCTATAGGAGAAAGCCCTGCCTCCAGCTGCTTGTTTTGAAATTCTAGGGACAATTAGGAGGCCTGCGTCTTGTGACCGTAGCGTACATGTAGGTATGTACGGCAGGACCAAATCAGAAAGATAGGTAGAAGCAAGCCCATGTAATGCTTTGTAAGTTAGCAGTAAAACCTTGAAATCAGCCCTTGCCTTAACAGGAAGCCAGTGTAGGGAGGCTAGCACTGGAGTAATATGATCAAATGTTTTGGTTCTAGTCAGGATTCTAGCAGTCGTATTTAGCAGTAACTGAAGTTTATTTAGTGCTTTCTCCAGGTAGCCGGAAAGTAGAGCATTGCAGTAGTCTAACCTAGAAGAAACAAAAGCATCCCGCAAAGGCGGAGGTGTTGCTAACATTTACGAAAGAAAATTTCAATTTACAAAAAATTAAATGACGTTTTCGTCTTTTGAGCTTCTAGTCATGAAATCTATGCAGCCTACTCAATCAATTTTAATGCTTTTAGTGCTTTTTCCGGGTAGCCGGAAAGTAGAGCATTGCAGTAGTATAACCTAGAAGTGACAAAAGCATGGATTACATTTTCTGCATCATTTTGGACAGAACATTTCTGATTTTTGCAATGTTATGTAGATGGAAAAAAGCTGTCCTTGAAATAGTCTTGATATGTTCGTCAAAAGAGAGATCAGGGTCCAGAGTAACGCAGAGGTCCTTCACAGTTGTATTTGAGACTACTGTACAACCATCAAGATTAATTGTCAGATTCAACAGAAGATCTCTTTGTTTCTTGGGACCTAGAACAAGCATCTCTGTTTTGTCCGAGTTTAAAAGTAGAACGTTTGAAGCCATCCACTTCCTTATGTCTGAAACACAGGCTTCCAGCAAGGGCAATTTTGGGGCTTCACCATGTTTCATCGACATGTACAGCTGTGTGTCATTCGCATAGCAGTGAAAGTTAACATTATGTTTTCGAATGACATCCCCAAGAGGTAAAATATAGAGTGAAAACAATAGAAGGTCCTAAAACGGAACCTTGAGGAACTCCAAAACTTACAGTTGATTTGTCAGAGGACAAACCATCCACAGAGACAAACTGATATCTTTTCGACAGATAAGATCTAAACCAGGCCAGAACTTGTCCGTGTAGACCAATTTGGGTTTCCAATCTCTCCAAAAGAATGTGGTGATCGATGATATCAACAGCAGGACTAAGGTCTAGGAGCACGAGGACAGATGCAGAGCCTCGGCCTTACACCATTACAAGGTAATTTACCACCTTCACAAGTGAAGTCTCAGTGCTACGATGGGGTCTAAAACCAGACTGAAGCATTTCGTATACATTGTTTGTCTTCGGGAAGGCAGAGAGTTGCTGCGCAACAGCTTTTTCTAAAATGTTTGAGAGGATTGGGAGATTTGATATAGGCGGATAGTTTTTTATATTTCCTGGGTCAAGGTTTGGCTTTTTCAAGAGAGGCTTTATTACTGCCACTTTTAGTGAGTTTGGTCCACATCCAGTGGATAGAGAGCTGTTTATTATGTTCAACATAGGAGGGACAAGCACAGGAAGCAGCTCTTTCAGTAGTTTAGTTGGAATAGGGTCCAGTATGCAGCTTGAAGGTTTAGAGGCCATGATTATTTTCATCATTGTTTCAAGAGATATAGTACTAAAACACTTGAGCGTCTCCCTTGATCCTAGGTCCTGGCAGAGTTGTGCAGACTCAGGACAACTGAGCTTTGGAGAAATATGCAGATTTAAAGAGGAGTCCGTAATTTGCTTTCTAATGATCATGATCTTTTCCTCAAAGAAGTTCATGAATTTATTACTGCTGAAGTGAAAGCCATCCTCTCTTGGGGAATGATGTTTTTAAGTTAGCTTTGCGACAGTGTCAAAAATACATTTTGGATTGTTCTTATTTTACTTATTTAAGTTGGAGAAAACAGGATGACCGAGCAGCAGTGAGGGCTCTTCAATACTGCCCAGTACTGTGTTTCCAAGTTAGTCGGAAGACTTCCTGTAACGTTCGTCGTCTTCCTCTGATGAGGAGTAAGTGAGGTCGGACCAATTTGCAGCGTGGTAAGGGTCCATTTTAATAAGACAAACTGAACACTACAAAAATACAAAATAACAAAGTGACACAAACAAAACGGTCCCATGTGGTAACAAACACTAACAGGGAAAATAATCACCCACAACTCAAAAGTGAAACCAGGCTACCTAAATATGGTTCTCAATCAGGGACAACGATAAACAGCTGCCTCTGATTGAGAACCATACCAGGCCAAACACAGAAATCCCAAAACATAGAAAAAGGAACATAGACAACCCACCCAACTCACGCCCTGACCATACTAAAACAAAGACATAATAAAATAACTAAGGTCAGAACGTGACACTTCCAGTTTGGTGTGGCGCCATTTCCGTTCCAATTTTCTGGAAGCTTGTTTCTTATTTTCTGTATACCAGGGAGCTAGTTTCTTATGACAAATGTTTTTTGTTTTTATGGGTGCAACTGCATCTAGGGTATTGCGCAAGGTTAAATTGAGTTCCTCAGTTAGGTGGTTAACTGATTTTTTTCCTCTGACGTCCTTGGGTAGGCAGAGGGAGTCTGGAAGGGCATCAAGGAATCTTTGGGTTGTCTGAGAATATATAGCACGGCATTTGATGATCCTTGGTTGAGATCTGAGCAGATTATTTGTTGCGATTGCAAATATAATAAAATGGTGGTCCGATAGTCCAGGATTATGAGGAAAAACATTAAGATCCACAACATTTATTCCATGGGACAAAACTAGGTCCAGAGTATGACTGTGGCAGTGAGTAGTTCCGGAGACATGTTGGACAAAACCCACTGAGTCGATGATGGCTCCGAAAGCCTTTTGGAGTGGGTCTGTGGACTTTTCCATGTGAATATTAGTCACAGAAAATATGAATATTATCTGCTATGACTACAAGGTCCGATAGGAACTCAGTGAAGAACGCTGTATATGGCCTGTAAATAGTGGCTATAAAAAGTGATTGAGTAGGCTGCATAGATTTCATGACTAGACTAGATGCTGAAAATACGAAAACGTCAGGTTTTTTTTGGTAAACTGAAATTTGCTATCTTAAAAGTTAGCAACACTTCCACCTTTGCGGGATGCGTGGGGGATATGGTCACTATTGTAACCAGGAGGTGTCCTCATTTAACACAGTAAATTCATCACGCTTAAGCCATGTTTCAGTCAGTCCAATCACATCAAGATTATGATCAGTGATTAGTTCATTGACTATAACTGCTTTGGCAGTGAGGGATCTAACATTAAGTAGCCCTATTTTGAGATGTGAGATATCACAATCTCTTTCAATAATGGCAGGAATGGAGGAGGTATTTATTCCAGTGAGAACTGTGTTGATTCAATTGCAGTCACAAAAATCATCAAGCGCTATACTGGCTTTCATGAGGACCGCCACAGGAAAGAAAGACCCAGAGTTACCTCAGTTAGAGTTAACTGCACCTCAGAAATTGCAGCCCAAATAAATGCTTCACAGAGTTCAAGTAACTGACACGTCTCAACATCAACTATTCAGAGGAGACTGCGTGAATCAGGCCTTCATGGTCGAATTGCTTTAAAGAAACCACTACTAAGAAGAAATCACTAATAAGAAGAAGAGACTTGCTTGGGCAAAGGAACATGAGCAATGGACATTAGACCGGTGGAAATGTGTCCTTTGGTCTGATGAGTCCAACTTTTAGATTTTTCGTTCCAGCCGCGCTTGTCTTTGTGAGACGCAGAGTGGGTGAGCGGATGATCTCACTGTGAAGCATGGAGGAGGAGGTGTGATGGAGTGGGGGTGCTTTGCTGGTGACACTGTCAGTTATTTATTTAGAATTCAAGGCACACTTAACCAGCATGGGTAACACAGCATTCTGTAGCGATACGCCATCCCATCTGGTTTGAGCTTAGTTGGACTATCATTTGTTTTTCAACCAAGAAGGAGAGGGATGGAGTGCTGCATCAGATGACCTGTCCTCCACAATCACCCGACCTCAACCCAATTGAGATGGTTTGGGATGAGTTGGATCGCAGAGTGAAGGAAAAGAAGCCGACAAGTGCTCAGCATATGTGGGAACTCCTTCAAGACAGTTGGAAAAGCATTCCAGGTGAATCTGGTTGAGAGAATGTCAAGAGTGTGCAAAGCTGTCATCAAGGCAAAGGGTGGCTACTTTGAAGAATCACAAATATAAAATATATTTAGATTTCTTTAATTTTTTGGGGGGGTTACTACATGATTCCATAGGTGTTATGAAAAGCCCTTGAATTAGTAGGTGTGTCCAAACTTTTGACTGGTACTGTGTATCACCATATTTTATGAACTATGTATTACTTTATGAACTATGTATTATATATTAAAGTATAGGCTAACGTTCAAAAGTTTGGGGTCACATAGAAATGTTCTCGTTCTTGAAAGAAAAGCACATGTTTTGCCTATTAAAATAACATCAAATTTATCAGAAATACAGGGTAGACATTGTTAATGTTATAAATGACTATTGTGGCTAGAAACAACAGATTTTTTATGGAATACCCACATAGGCATACAGACGCCCATTATCAGCAACCATCACTCCTGTGTTCCAATGGCAGGTTGTGTTAGCTAGTCCAAGTTTATCATTTTAAAAGACTAATTGATCATTAGAAAACCCTTTTGCAATTATGTTAGCACAGCTGAAAACTGTTCTTCAAATGAAAGAAGCAATAAACCTGGCCTTCTTTAGACTAGTTGAGTATCTGGAGCATCGGCATTTGTGGGTTTGATTACAAGCTCAAAATGTCCAGAAACAAATAACTTTCTCCTAAAACTCGTCAGTCTATTCTTGTTCTGAGAAATGAAGGCTATTCCATGCAACAAATTGCCAAGAAACTGAAGATCTCGTAATACACTGTGTACTTCTTCCTTCACAGAACAGTGCAAACTGGCCTAACCAGAACAGAAAGACGAGAGTACATTAGAGTGTCTAGTTTGAGAAACAGACACCTCACAAGTCCTCAACTGGCAGCTTCATTAAATAGTACCCGCAAAACACCAGTCTCAATGTCAACAGTGAAGAGGCGACTCTGAGATGTTGGCCTTCTACTAAAACGTGTTTAAAATATATATGACATATATGGTCATATATGAGTAATGTAGTAATGAATTTAGATGTATTTATTTCAAATATTATATTACATACATGTATATGATGCAGAAAAATTAATCCATGCTTTTGTCACTTCTAGGTTAGATTACTGCAATGCTCTACTTTCCGGCTACCTGGCTAAAGCACTAAATAAACTTCAGTTAGTGCTAAATACGGCTGCTAGAATCCTGACTAGAACCAAAAAATGTGATCATATTACTCCAGTGCTAGCCTCCCTACACTGGCTTCCTGTCAAGGCAAGTGCTGATTTCAAGGTTTTACTGCTAACCCACAAAGCATTACATGGGCTTGCTCCTACCTATCTCTCTGATTTGGTCCTGCCGTACATACCTACACGTACGCTACGGTCACAAGACGCAGGCCTCCTAATTGTCCCTAGAATTTCAAAACAAGCAGCTGGAGGCAGGGCTTTCTCCTATAGAGCTCAATTTTTATGGAATGGTCTGCCTACCCATGCAAGAGACGTAAACTCTGTCTCAACCTTTACGTCTTTACTGAAGACTCATCTCTTCAGTGGGTCATATGATTGAGTGTAGTCTGGCCCAGGAGTGGGAAGGGGAACGGAAAGGCTCTGGAGCAACGAACCGCCCTTGCTGTCTCTGCCTGGCCGGTTCCCCTCTTTCCACTGGGATTCTCTACCTCTAACCCTATTACAGGGGCTGAGTCACTGGCTTACTGGTGCTCTTTCATACCGTCCCTGGGAGGGGTGCGTCACTTGAGTGGGTTGAGTCACTGATGTGATCTTCCTGTCTGGGTTGGCGCCCCCCCCCTTGGGTTGTGCCGTGGCGGAGATCTTTGTGGGCTATACTCGGCCTTGTCTCAGGATAGTAAGTTGGTGGTTGAAGATATCCCTCTAGTGGTGTGGGGGCTGTGCTTTGGCAAAATGGGTGGGGTTATATCCTTCCTGTTTGGCCCTGTCCGGGGGTGTCCTCGGATGGGGCCACAGTGTCTCCTGACCCCTCCTGTCTCAGCCTCCAGTATTTATGCTGCAGTAGTTGATGTGTCGGGGGGCTAGGGTCAGTTTGTTATATCTGGAGTACTTCTCCTGTCCTATTCGGTGTCCTGTGTGAATTTAAGTGTGTTCTCTCTAATTCTCTCTTTCTCTCTTTCTTTCTCTCTCTCTCTCGGAGGACCTGAGCCCTAGGACCATGCCTCAGGACTACCTGACATGATGACTCCTTGCTGTCCCCAGTCCACCTGGCCGTGCTGCTGCTCCAGTTTCAACTGTTCTGCCTGAATATTATTGGCACCTCTGGTAATTTATGAACATTTGAATATCTTGGCCATGTTCTGTTATAATCTCCACCCTGCACAGCCAGAAGAGGACTGGCCACCCCACATAGCCTGGTTCCTCTCTCGGTTTCTTCCTAGGTTTTGGCCTTTCTAGGGAGTTTTTCCTAGCCACCGTGCTTCTACACCTGCATTGCTTGCTGTTTGGGGTTTTAGGCTGGGTTTCTTTACAGCACTTTGAGATATCAGCTGATGTACGAAGGGCTATATAAATCAATTTGATTTGATTTGATGTATTTTAAATATTTGTCAATATATTAGGCTGCGGTTTAGGACAACTAGTCTATACACGTGACAAGCCCTTGCCTCCAATTCATATGTACTGTACATACTGTAGTGTAATATACTTACATTTCAATCAAATGTATGTTTTAAAGTCCTTTTGACATCAGCAGTTGTCACAAAATGCTTTACAGATACCCTGCATAAAACCCCAAAGAGCAAGCAATGCAGAGGCAGAAAAACAGTGCCTAGGAAAAACTCCCTAGAAGGCAGGAAACTAGGAAGCAACCTAGACAGGGACCAGGCTTCGAGGGGTGGCCAGCCTCTTCTGGCTTTACCAGTGTTCTCTAAAAATATCAACCTAAGTAACACCAGAGTGGCCTTTCGTAGCCTTGTAAGCACCACGTCAACCAGAGACAGGAAATACTCAGTATTTATATGAACTAACTGACCACTTCAGCTAATGAGATCAAGGTTCGTCTCAAGCTCAGGGCGTCTTGACTAATCTACAGTATATTGTTGCATCCCAAATGGCACCCTATCCCCTATATAGTGCACTACTTTTGACCAGGGCCCATAGGGCTCTGGTCAAAGGTATTACACTAGATAATAGGGTGCCATTTTGGATGCACATATGAGGGAATCAAGAAGCAGTGAGCCTGAAACATGTTATTCTATTTTTCACAACATCCACGAGGCCGGGTCTCAGTCAGTCAGATTCAGATTGAAATAAACAAGTGTCAGTGTCTCTAGCCAGGCTGAAAATTGATGGATGTTTACACATTTTAGACTCGATGCTGCAGCGTCTCCAGCAAATAACTGGCATCAATCGGAGTTGCTTGATCTGGTCCGCTCTCCCCTTGTCCCAGACATGGTGAATAATTTAACACTGACCCACGCCTGAGTGGATGGGCCTGAAATTTGACCTGAAGATTTATTTTAACCACAAGCTCAAAGTAAACGAGCTGGAGCACTCTACGCGGCATGGAAACTTTGTGTGTCCCTCATGTTTATGCAATGTTAAACATAACCCTCCTACCTCTCGCTCTCTCCCCTTCCATCTCTCGCCTCCTCCCTCTCCCCTTCCATCTCTCCCCTCCCTTCGCACCTCGACTGCCCCAGCATCCCAGATCTGAACTAGTTTCGTTTTCAGCCTGGCATGGCATGTTGTTGTTGAGCTCTGGGGCCTTCAAATCTCAACGCTTCTTCCTTCAAATCTATGAAGTACTCCTCATCTGATCTTAATATGTGGTAAATAGGGTTGCAAAGTTATGGTGACTTTCCTAAAATGTTCAGGATTTCTGGAAATTCTAGTAGGAGGATTCCAGACTTCCGGCATTTATTCCTTCCTGATTCCGATAATCTTCTAACCCATATTTCTGTAAAACCTGGACATTTTGGGAAAATTACCAGAATTGTACAACTTAAAGGCCATAATAATGAACTTCCTCTCATGGGTAGGGCCAGGAGTTTAGCCGGACCACTTGACCTGACCAGAATGAAAATCTGGGCCCTAGTTATATGCTAAAGTAGTTTTCCTGATCAGATCACACGTTCAGGAGAAACTCCTAGCCCTGTTGTTATGTAATGTCAGGGTCAAAGGTCAATGACAAGGTGAAAGTTCATAGTTCAGTGTCTAATATTGTGAAATGGGACCTGTGTGCAGATAGTTGACCATTAATTATGCCTGTGGCCCTGTGTGTGAATGATCACATAATCATGGGCGGCAGGTAGCCTAGCGTTTAGAGTGTTGGGCCAGTAACCGAAAGGTTGCTAGTTCTAATCCCCGAGCCGGCAATGTGAAAAATATGTGGAGGTTCCCTTGAGCAAGGCACTTAACCCTAATTGTGCCTGGGTCGCCATTGACAATGGCAGACCCTGGTCATGACTTCTCTCTCAGGGGGAGTTGTGATATGCAAATAGGATGAATATAAGCACCCACCTAATGATTTATTCCTGTCCTGTGAAAGCCTCCTTCTGCCACTTGATGAAGCTCTTTAATAAAGCTCCATTAATACTTGGCATGGCAGTATGATATAAATTCACTAGCTGTTAATTACATATGCCCCTGAATAATTCACAGTCCCAAAATAAATGTATAATAAATAACCCATTGCACATGATACAGCGAAGAGATGGGGACTTCCCCCGATTCAAAAAGTGTCGTCTTTGTGTGTTTGCACCTCCCACAGAATGCACAACGAATCGTGATGAGGCTAACCATTCCGCTCTCTCAATGCACCAGGCCATCAAGGCAGACGCTAACCAATTCGCCACTCCGATATTATGCCGCTACGTTGTGACATCATATCAATATTTAAAATCTTTCTTATGCATGTATTCCAGCTTGTCCGACTTCATTAAGTCCATTCCTCATCCCCCAGGCTGGGACACATTACCTCTGGAATGCTGGGATAGGATGAAGGTCTGGAAGAGATGCTATCGCACTGCTTGGAATAACGGCTCGGAATAATGGCTCGGCTGTACTGTATGCTCTTCCTGCTATTATCTGTGTCCATTACAGACAGAAGCATAGGAGTACACACATATAATGTATATATGATTTAGCTGAATAGTCATGGATACCCATACTGAATACCCATGTGACATGTTTACATACCTATGGGCCTACATCCTGAGTGTTCTGAGTTTTCTGCCACAAAAACATTCAGACACCTCTCTCTGCTCAAACACACCCTCACACACACACACACACACACACACACACACACACATACACACACACACACACACACACACACACACACACACACACACACACACACACACACACACACACACACACACCATTTCCTGTTGGTCATGTACATTGTCCAACTCAGGATCTAAGCCTAAACCCAGCTGGTAGGTCCCACACTCATCCCCATCCTATCCTTCTCTCTGCTGGATGTCTCTAAAACACTGTTCTGCATTTAAACACTTATTTACCCCCCCAGGATCTCTCTCTCCACTACAAATTAAATCTGGCTATGAAACGCCTCAAATCTGTCTCTCTGTGATTTCATTAATGTTTCTGTTTAATTCCTCCATGTTCGTTCCTGTGCCTCTCCTAAAAACCACCCATAGAAGCACCCCCCGGGAGAGGAACGAGAGAGACAATGGGGTGGTTGAATAGTGCCCGTCGTCTGGGGGCAGGGCTCATCAATCCATTAGGAAACCCAAAAGGTACTACCGTGAAACAAAAAGCAAACAAAGTAGGGCGGCGCAGGCATTTAGGGATTCAATTGAATTTTTTTCCATCACCTACATTATGCTGGCAGACTAACGGTTCTGCATTATATCCATCACAGCCTGTTCAGGTGCTAATTGAGAAGAAGCCTGGGTTTGTCAAGGCAATTATGAGCAATATCTTAAAATGGCTAGTGATGGCTTTTGAGGAAAGATAAACTGTAGGGGGTATTACACTATCAAAAAGGCATGGCAGGGGTAACAATAGGTGAAAATGATCGCTACATCACATCAGAAACAATGATTTAAATTGTTTTCTCACTTTTTAATACCACTCTCTATTCTCTTTTGAGTCACCGATTAGAAAGAGGACATTTTGAGGAGTTCATTTGAAAGGCGTTAGGTGACGATACATCAGCTTGTAATTACATGATGTACAAATGAGAGCGTGATCTGGATCTGAGCACACGTGACAAGTAGTGTCTATCAACGTTTATATTCCTCAAGTGCTTTACATTACTGTTAAAAGGAACAGATGATTGAGCCAAGTTAATTCAACTCCTCCTGTCCTGCTGTATTCATACGGTCTATGCAAACAGCAAGGAAAGAGAATGGTATTCCACAGTGTAGCTATGAAATAAACCTAATAGTGAGTAGAGTAAATATGAAATCAACCTAATAGTGAGTAGAGTAAATATGAAATCAACCTAATAGTGAGTAGAGTAAATATCAAATCAACCTAATAGTGAGTAGAGTAAATATGAAATCAACCTAACAGTGAGTAGAGTAAATATGAAATCAACCTAATAGTGAGTAGAGTAAATATGAAATCAACCTAATAGTGAGTAGAGTAAATATGAATTCAACCTAATAGTGAGTAGAGTAAATATGAAATCAAACTAATAGTGAGTAGAGTAAATATGAAATCAACCTAACAGTGAGTAGAGTAAATATGAAATCAACCTAATAGTGAGTAGAGTAAATATGAAATCAACCTAATAGTGAGTAGAGTAAATATGAATTCAACCTAATAGTGAGTAGAGTAAATATGAAATCAAACTAATAGTGAGTAGAGTAAATATGAAATCAACATGATAGTGAGTAGAGTAAATATGAAATCAACCTAATAGTGAGTAGAGTAAATATGAAATCAACCTCATAGTGAGTAGAGTAAATATGAAATCAACCTAACAGTGAGTAGAGTAAATATGAAATCAACCTAATAGTGAGTAGAGTAAATATGAAATAAACCTAATAGTGAGTAGAGTAAATATGAAATCAACCTAATAGTGAGTAGAGTAAATATGAAATCAACCTAATAGTGAGTAGAGTAAATATGAAATCAACCTAATAGTGAGTAGAGTAAATATGAAATCAACCTCATAGTGAGTACAGTAAATATGAAATCAACCTAATAGTGAGTAGAGTAAATATGAAATCAACCTCATAGTGAGTACAGTAAATATGAAATCAACCTAATAGTGAGTGGTTTTTCCTGATCAGGCTTCAGATTGTGATTGGAATAAGATCCAATCACAAAATGTACAAGTGGGGGACTGAGGGAACATGGAGGGAGGGAAGGAGGGAGGGAAGGAAGGAAGGATGGAAAGAAGGAAAGAGGGAGGGAGGGGGATCAGGGATGATGCCCCATGTGAAATAGAGCAAAGCCCGTTACAATGCCATTAAGAGGCGAGTCAGCACAGCTGCCAGCCGTGTTTTGATTAGGATTTGTTTTTTTCTCTACTTCTCTTCTCTCTCTCAGTTTTTTCCCCTCATGATAAGATTCTTTCCCTGAAACGTATAAATAACACTCCCTCTTGGACCGTATTCTCCACCCAAAGGCATTTATCTGTCTTCACACAAATTTGCATCAGAATTACCTCTGGAGGAGCTGATGTTAAACTCTCAAACCACTGATTCCTCGGATCACTTAAAACCAGAGCTTATCTGGGTTATTATAATTTTTTGAAGGATTTATAAAATCATAATTTCTGAGAACGTTGAACCACAGCATGGCGGCGCAGACCATTTCCAGAGTGCTATTTTCCAATACCTGTTTGGTGTCCTGGCATTGTGGAATGTATCACGTATCTGCCTGCAAATCCGCTTTGGCTCCAGTACACACAGGATACTGAGATATTTCCAGAAGCAAAGAAGTTTTGGGGTCAAAAAGTTGATCAATGTTTCTACTTTAAAGTGGCACTCTGGTCTCCTTTTCACCTAATTTAACACCTGATTAACTTAACAAAAGGCACATCTCAATAGGTGGTTCAGGTATGTCATGACAGAGCACAAGTGGGGGGGGGGGGGTTCTTTCCTCTTTTGTTTTCTTTTGCTCCTCTATTGTTCCTCAGTCAAGGGGGGATGCCAATGACATCACGGATTCCCATCAGACCAAATCCTTGAAAGCCCTACTCATTGATGTTTGCAGTTGTATACATTTCTTTATATTTATATATTGTACATATATTCTAAGAAGACAACACTTCTCTTAAAACGTATGAGTTAGCTTAACACTTATGAATTATCTTAACACTTTCGAGTTAGCTTAAGACTTACAAGTTAGCTTAACACTTACGAGTTATCTGATCGTAACACAAAAACAAAAACATAACCATATAGAAACAATTGATATTTAGATGGTAGTGAGTTTGTTCCACACAGGAGTCACCAATTATATGGGGAAGATCTGTCAATGTATTACTATCAAATTATGCCTTATAATAATAATAATAATAATAATAATAATAATACAGAATAATTCCACTTACATAGGAATAGATAGCACCAGGAACACATTAACATAAGAAGGCAGGTTTAATTCATGCAGTGAGGGTGGAGAGCTATCTGCCAGATACAGGTTTACTGTAATCACATTTTAAAACTTTAAAATCTTGGAGCAGATAAGCATGCCACCGTATAGGTTTAACTTTGGATTCAAGGTGCCTGGATGTACTTTGCATGCAGAGAGCAAGGTAGAGAGCAAGGTAGAGAGCAAGGTGCAAGTACAGAAACAAACCTTCTTTGATTTTCTTGGTAGAGAAATTATTCATGTAACTGCCAAAATAAAGGAAACACCAACATAAAGTGTCTTATTAGGGCATTGGGCCATGAGCCGCCAGAGCTGCCAGAACAGCTTTATTATGCCTTGGCATATATTCTACACATTTATGGAACTCTATTGGAGGGATGCGACACCATTCTTCCACATGAAATTCCATAATTTGGTGTTTTGTTGATGGTGGTTGAAAACACTGTCTCAGGCGTCAGTCCAGAATCTCCCATACACTGGCAAGAAAAAGTATGTGAACCGTTTGGAAATACCTGGCTTTCTGCATACTTTTTTCATGAAATTTGATCTTCATCTAGGTCACACCAATAGACAAACAAGGTCTGCTTAAACTAATAACACACAAACAAACATCCACAGTGCAGGGTGGAAAAAGTATGTGAACCCTTGGTTTTAATTACTGGTTGACCCTTCTTTGGAAGCAATAACCTCAACCAAATGTTTTCTGTAGTTGTGGATCAGACCTGCACAACATTCTGGAGGAATTTTGGACCATTCCTATTTACAATATTGTTTCAGCTCAGCAATATTCTTGGGATGTCTGGTATGAACTGCTCTCTTGAGGTCATGCCACAGCATCTCAATCGGGTTGAGGTCAGGACTCTGACTGGGCTACTCCAGAAGGCGTATTTTCTTCTGTTGAAGCTATTCTGTTGTTGATTTACTTCTGTGTTTTGTGTGGTTGTCCTGTTGCATCACCCAACTTCTGTGTAGCTTCAATTGGCGGACAGATAGCCTAACATTCTCTGGCAAAATGTCTTGATAAACATGGGAATTCATTTTTCCATTGATGATAGCAAGCTATCCAGGCCCTGAGGCAGCAAAGCAACCCCAAACCATGATGCTTCCTCCACCATACTTTACAGTTTGGATAAGGTTTTTGTGTTGGTGAGCTGTGCGTTTCTTTCTCCACACATAGTGTTGTGTTTTCCTTCCAAACAACTTAACTGTAGTTTCATCTGTCCACATAATATTTTGCTAGTAGCGCTGTAGAACATCCAGGTGCACTTTTGCAAACTTCAGACGTGCAGCAATGAAGCAGTGGCTTCATCTGTGGTGTGAACACCATTCTTGTTTTGTGTTTTACGTATCATAGACTCGTCAACAGAGATGTTACCATGTTCCAGAGGTTTCTGTAAGTCTTTAGCTGACACTCTAGGATTCTTCTTAACCTCATTGAGCATTCTGCTCTGTGCTATTGCAGTCATCTTTGCAGGAGGCCACTCCTAGGGAGAGTAGCAACAGCGCTGAACTTTCACCATTTATAGACCATTTGTCTTACCGTGGACTCAAGGCTTTTAGAGATACTTTTGTAACCCTTTCCAACTTCATGCAAGTCAACAATTCTTAATTTTAGTTCTTCTGAGATCTCTTTTGTTCGAGGAATGGTTCACAACAGACAATTAATCTTGTGAGTAGAAAACTCAAATATTGTGAGTGTTTTTTATAGGGCAGGGCAGCTGTAACCAACATCTCCAATTTCGTCTCATTGATTGGACGACAGGTTAGCTGACTCCTGACTCCAATTACCTTTTGGAGAAGTCATTGGCCTACTGGTTCACATTCTTTTTCCAACCTACACTGAATGTTTAAATTATGTATTCAATATAGACAAGAAAAATAGTTGTGACTTAGATGAAGATCATATCAAATTTGATGACCAATTTATGCAGGAATCCAGGTAGTTCCAAAGGGTTCACATACTTTTTCTTGCCATTGTAAGTGATCATTTGGGTTGAGATCTGGTGATTGAGACACACAAACATGCCTCCCCCCTTTAAAAATAAACAACCTATGCTCCTTCGAGACCCCTCTTTCAAAGTCACTGAGATCTCTCCTAGCCATGGTAGCCAAAATAATGGGCAACTCTGCATTTCTGCATGATGGGATGTTTTAATTGCTTAATTAAGTCAGAAACTACACCTGTGTAGAAGCACCTGCTTTCAATATAATTTGTATCCCTCATTTACTCAAGTGTTTCCTTTATTTTGGCAGGTACCCGAAGGTATAGCATGTGTTCAGTAGGTGGATGGATAGTGTTTCCGAAGCATTGTGAAAATGCATTGATTAATGTTCTCATTGTAAAAGATGGTCTATGGTAAGCAGTTCAAGTCCACACTATGAACTTGAATTCAATTTATCAAAAACTCAAAGAAAAAACTCTCCACACTTTTGCTGAATGGTGTCTTTTCAGAACGCATACAATCCTTAATGGCAATCATATCACATGTTTTTTTTTCTCTCCCTCTTTTGTTCCACTTCTAGTGTCTTTTTCACTTCCCATGAATTGCCTATTTGTCTTTTCAGTGTAGGCAATATAAAAGCACTGGCTTTTATGCAAAATACTCTAAAACCAAGCAGTTTCCTCTATATTTGACATTTTTATTGTTATAATTTCAGCACTCTGAAGGCTCAGGGAGAGTTGCCCTGGAGGGCCCCAGCCTCTTATCTGTTGTGCTCCCATCTAACGGCCAGATGACAAGTTTCTTTAATATGCATAGAGAGGAGAGCAGCAATTTGATGAAGACCTCTGTCCTCGGAGGTTGACATGGTAGATGCAGTACCACAGGAATTATCCAGCTGGCAATTTAGACCCAAATGAAAATATCAGTTCTCTGGCAAAAAAATGATGTTGTTATTCTAGCTTCCATGGCTACGTGGTAAACAGGACTGAAAGAAACATACAACCTGCTGCACCAAAACAATTAGGAAATATTGTCTGCATTTGTCTTGGGTGACAATATACTGTCATTTAAAAAAAAACAGGAATACGCAGGTTGTGAGTGACCCACTTCTTCTGTAGTGTTTTCACTTTGAATGAAAACAGGGGCGTTGAGCCCTGAGCCACCATAGGCTGGCCTCCTGGGCTAGGTGTGTCTTTGGTTGAGCCCTGAGCCACCTTGGGCTGGCTTTCTGGGCAACGTGTGACTTTGGTTGAGCCCTGAGCCACCTTGTGCTGGCCTTCTGGGCAAGGTGTGACTTAGCGCTAATCCCACCTACTCGAATGACCCTGCTGCCCCGGAGCTGGAGAGGAAGTGAATGTCACTTGTAACCTAACGTTACAGCCACCAGAAAAAAAACAGAGCAGATGAAGTCAACAAGCGTTATTCTCGGTTCTTGGAACAACTCGACCCCAAAAGATAAAAATAAGCTAGAAAAAAGGCTGCTCATGACCAATCAAGGAACCGGATAATCATTGGAATACATTTTGAAAGAGTGACGTAGAAATGGCCACCATTGTCATGGACTGGTAGCTTTAGGTAAGTGTTGGGTAGAGTTTTAAGCCTGCTAGTTATGTTAGCTGCTATCCTTCAATGTTCAAGCTAGCTAACATCTTCTGTATTCAGACTGTTTTGCACTCAAGGGAATCTAACGATAGCATCATGTAGCTACACAGCATAAACCCCACAAGATGTCCAATGTCTTTTTAGATATGTAGATTGTTGACCGTACAGTAATATCACATAAACAAGCATTTCACAGGCTGATACTAGTGGAGACAATCTGATTTCAAATGAACCATATGCTGTACAAGTTGTGGTTGTCCAAAACCCAACACTGAAAAAGTGTCACACCCTGATTTGTTTCACCTGCCTTGTGCTTGTCTCGAACCCTCTCCAGGTGTCTCCAATTTGTTCCCATTATCCCTGTGTATTTATACCAGTGGCTTCTGTTTTCCCTTGCCAGTTCGTCTCATCAAGCCTACCAACATGTTTTTCCATTCTACTGTTTTTCTTGTCCTCCCGGTTACAACCTTTTCTGCGTGACATCAAGCCTGCCCGCCGTCCTGTACCCATCTGACTCTGACCTGGTTTACAAACTTCTGCCTGTGCTCGACCTGCCCCTTGTATATTAATAAATATCAGAGGCTCGAACCATCTGCCTCATGTGTTTGTGTTTGAGTCTCATCCTGTGTCGTTATAAAAAGAGGTAAGAAATACTGTGTGCATTTTCTCTTATGCTTTGTGATTCAATAATTATGTTTGTAATCGACCAAAATAGTTAGCTATGTTTTCCAGTTCAGCAGCTTGCCTGCCTATGTACAGCATTGATTCCTCCCTACTGTGAACTACCCACTAGAATGACTGAATGAATACCCAGTGTGGTCAGTCAAGTAAACAATGGCTCATCTGCATAACATATTGGTGGACTATGGGCCATCAAGTCATAGGATGTTACATTAGCATAACACATGTTACACTGGTTACAGAACAACACTACATCCTACATACAGTGCATTCATAAAGTATTCCGACGCATTGACTTTGTCCACATTTTTTTACGTTACAGCCTTATTCTTAAATTGATTAAATAGTTTCCCCCCCCTCATTGTCACGATCGTCTTAGTGAATGGACCAAGGCGCAGCGTACGTAGAGTTCCACATGTTTAATAAAAATTAAACTCACCAAAAACAATAAAGAAGGAAACATGACGTTCTGGGCTGCTCACAGGCAGCTAATCAAAAAGAAGATCCAACAAACAACAAGCGGGAAAAGGCTGCCTAAATATGATCCCCAATCGGAAACAACGATAGACAGCTGCCTCTGATTGGGAACCATACCAGTCCGACAAAGAAATATAAAACAGATTGCCCACCCTAGTCACACCCTGACCTAACCAAAGATAATTTAAAGGATCTCTAAGGTCAGGGCGTGACAGTAACCCCCCCCCCCCCCCCCCCCCCCCCCAAAGGTGCAGACTCCGGCCGCAAACCTGAACCTATAGGGGAGGGTCCTTGTGGGCATTTACCCTCGTGGTGGCTCCGGTGCGGGACGCAGACCTCGTTCTGCTCTTGGCTCCGCCAACTTTGGTGGCGCCTCTGGTGTGGGGATCATCGCCGGAAGCTCCAGACCGTGAATCATCCCTGGAAGAATCGAACAGTGGATCATTGCCAGGGACTCCGGACCGTAGATCGTCGCCGGGGACTCCGGACCGTAGATCGTTGCCGGGGACTCTGGACCGTAGATCGTCGCAGACAGCTCTGGACTGTGGATCGTCGCCAGAGACTCCGGACCGTGGATTGTCACCTGAGGAACAGGGCCGTGGATCATCGCCGGAGGAACCAGACTGTGGATCGTCGGCGTAGGCTCCGGTCTGTGGACCGTCGCTGGAGGCCCCGGACCTTGCATCGTCTCTAGACGCTCCGGGCCATGGATCGTCACTGGAGGCTCCGGGCCATGGATCTTCACTGGAGGCTCCGGGCCATGGATCTTAACTGGAGGCTCCGGACATGGAACCCTCGCTAGAGACTCTGGACTGGGCACCCTCGCTGGAGGCTCTGGACATGGAATCCTCGCTGAGGCTCTGGACATGGAATCCTCGCTGAGGCTCTGGACTGGGAACGCTCGCTGGGGGCTCTGGACTGGGAACCCTCGCTGGAGGCTCTGGACTGGGAACCCTCGCTGGAGGCTCTGGACTGGGAACCCTCGCTAGAGGCTCTGGACTGGGCACCCTCGCTGGTGGCTCTGGACATGGAACCCTCGCTGAGGCTCTTGACTGGGAACCCTCGCTGGAGGCTCTGGACTGGGAACCCTCGCTGGAGGCTCTAGACTGGAAACCCTCGCTGGAGGCTCTGGACTGGGAACCGTCGCAAGAGGCTCCGAACAAGGGGTCGTCGCAGGAAGCTTGGTGTCTGGGGCCGGCACTGGTGGTACGCACTTCAGGGCGAGTGCGAGGAGCAGGCACAGGACGTACTGGACTGGGGAGGCGCACTGGAGGCCTGATGCGTGGGGCCGGTACAGGTTGCACCGGACTGGTGACACGCACTTCAGGGCGAGCGCGAGGAGCTAGCACAGGACGTACTGGGCTGTGGAGGCGTACATCAGGGCGAGTACTAGGAGCAGGCACAGGACGTACCGGAATGGGGACACGTATTTCAGTGAGAGTACGAGGAGGAGACATAGGAGGCACCGGACTGGGAAGGCGCACTGGACGCCTGATGCATGGGACCGGCACAGAATGCACAGGACTGGTGACACGCTCTTCCAAAC
Source organism: Oncorhynchus clarkii lewisi (assembly GCF_045791955.1). Lineage (NCBI taxonomy): Eukaryota > Metazoa > Chordata > Actinopteri > Salmoniformes > Salmonidae > Oncorhynchus > Oncorhynchus clarkii. Next base: position 32,144,770 of record NC_092171.1, on the reverse strand, counting down.
GCCTGCGTTGCCGCATACTCCTCGCCAACTCAATTTTCCGGTATCCCTCCTCGCACTGTTCTATTATCTCCCAGGCGGGATCTGGCACTCTCCCTGGGTTGACCGACCACCTCTCTACCTCCTCCCAGGTTGTCTCTGGTTCACACCTCGGCACCACCGACCACCCCGTGTGCACCCCCCAAACATTTTTTTTCAGGCTGTCTTTTTGGGCTGTCCTTGTGGCCGCGAATCCCGGTGTCGTCGCTGTTGCTTCTTCGCTGCCTCCGCCTGCTTCCATGGCAGGCTTCTGTCTCCTGCCATGATTTTGTCTCATGTCCAGGATGTCCTCCACTCCTGGCTTTCCTCCCAGGCCCGGGATCCCTGCTCCTCCTGGGCATGCTGCTTGGTCCGTTTGTGGTGGGATCTTCTGTCATGATCGTCTGAAGGAATGGACCAAGGTGCAGCATACATAGAGTTACACATGTTTAATAAATATGAAAAACAATACAGAAGAAAACGAAACGTGACGTTCTGGGCTGCTCACATGCAGCTACACAAAAACAAGATCCCACAAACAACAGGTGGGAAAAGGCTGCCTAAATATAATCCCCAATCAGAGACAACGATAGACAGCTGCCTCTGATTGGGAACCATACTAGGCCAACAAAGAAATAGAAAACATAGATTGCCTACCCTAGTCACACCCTGACCTAACCAAATAGAGAATTAAAAGGATCTCTAAGGTCAGGGTGTGACACTTATCAATCTACACACAATACCCCATAATGAGAAAGCAAAGACAGAAAAAAAACAGGTTGAAGAATTTTTGCAAATGTATTAAAATAAAAAAATGTACATAAGTATTCAGATCCTTTACTCAGTACTCTGTTTAACCTGTTGCGACGACCAAACCCGGATCCGGGATTCTATTTATAGACCTAAGCTCATTGCCATAACGCAACGTTAACTATTCATGAAAATCGCAAATGAAATGAAATAAATATGCTATCTCTCAAGCTTAGCCTTTTGTTAACAACACTGTCATCTCAGATTTTCAAAATATGCTTTTCAACCATAGGAAAACAATCATTTGTGTAACAGTAGCTAGCTAGCGTAGCAATTAGCGTTAGCATTAGCGTTAGCATTTAGCAGGCAACTATCACAAAAACAAGTAAAGCCTTCAAATAAAATAACTTACCTTTGAAGAACTTCTGATGTTTTCAATGAGGAGACTCTCAGTTAGATAGCAGATGCTCAGTTTTTCCAAAAAGATTCTTTGTGTATTAGAAATAGCTCCGTTTTGTACATCACATTTGGCTACCAAAAAACAAAAAAAAACGAAAATTCAGCCCTCAAAACGCGAACTTTTTTTCCAAATTAACTCCATAATATCGACTGAAACATGGCAAACGTGGTTTAGAATCAATCCTCAAGGTGTTTTTCCACATATCTCTTCAATGATATATCCTTCCTGGAAGCCTGGTTTCTCCTTGCTCTCAAATGGAAAAATAATTGCACCTGGCTTTACGCTCCAATTTCGACGCAGGGACACCAGGCGGACACTTGGAAAATGTAGTCTCTTATGGTCAATCTTCCAATGATTTGCCTACAAATACGTCACAATGCTGCTAACGCCTTGGGAGAACGACAGAAAGTGTAGGCTCATTCCTTGCGCAATCACAGCCATATAAGGAGACAATGGAAAACAGAGCTTCAGAAATCTGCTCATTTCCTGGTTGACGCATCATCTTGGTTTCGCCTGTAGAATGAGTTCTGGGGCACTTACAGACAATATCTTTGCAGATTCTGAAACTTCAGAGTGTTTTCTTTCAAAAACTGTCAAGAATATGCATAGTCGAGCATCTTTTCGTGACAAAATATCGCGCTTAAAACGGGAACGTTTTTTATCCAAAAATGAAATAGCGCCCCTAGAGATCAAAGAGGTTAAGCTCCGTTGGCAGCAATTACAGCCTCGAGTCTTCTTAGGTATGATGCTACAAGCTTGGCACACCTGTATTTGAGGAGTTTCTCCCATTCTTCTCCGCAGATCCTCTCAAGCTCCGTCAGGTTGGATGGGGAGTGTCGAAGCATAGCTATTTTCAGGTCTCTCCAGAGATGTTCGATCTGGCTTGGCCACTCTTTCATTGTCTTGGCTGTGTGCTTCGGGTCGTTGTCCTGTTGGAAGGTGAATCTTCGCCCCAGTCTGAGGTCCTGAGCGCTCTGGAACAGGTTTTCATCAAAGATCTCGTTGTACTTTGCTCCGTTCATCCTGACTAGTCTCCCAGTCCCTCCCAGTCCCTAATACATTTTAGAATAAGGCTGTAACACAACAATATGTGGAAAATACTGAATACTTTCCAAATGCACTGTATGTAAAGGACACTGTTGTGACACTGACTAATTTGGCTTTAATCAACAAAGCATTGTTAGTGAATTGATGGTTGAATTCACAAACAGTGCGTACGTTCTGACTATAATGTACTCAAATTCTATCCATATTTTGTCATCAAAATCAATGTTTATTTGGCATATGCACAGGATACAGTGGGGAATATGACATTGCATTGCACCTTGTACTATTGAAGTGACAAGACTCAGAATTGTCCCGCTACGAACCAAGCAAAAGTTTCTCCAGGAACATCTACCAAAGGGCTTGGTAGGAAACTTGTGTTTGTACAGAATGGCAGACATTACACTTGTTACATGTATTTTGTGTATACTTGAGAAATGAATATACAATTACATTGAGTTAGAATCTTACCTACCTACCTCTCTTTCATGTGAAACCATGGACAGTATATGGGGGTGACAGGTATCCTCGAGTTTAGAGAGTTGGGTCAGTAACTGAAGGGTCGCTGGTTCGAATACAAGAGATGTGCCTTTGAGCAAGGCACTTAACCCTAATTACTTTAGGGGTGCTTTACAATGGTGACTGTGACCCTGCGGGTGTCTCAGGGGGAGTTGGGATATGTAAGAAATACATTTCCATTACACACATGTAAGTGAAATAAAAGTACCCCCCCCCCCACAAAAATGTATTATATTACCTACCTTCTCTCTCAAGTGAGACCATGGCCAGTAGTTTATCAAACATCAATTCATTGATGGTTTTCAATTAAGAAATGGTGCGTACGTTCTCACTATAATTTACTCATATCCTATCAATATTATGTTATCATATCAAAATCAACCTACACTATATGTTCAAAAGCAAATTAGTGGATTAGTGGACTAGGCTATTTCAGTCACACCTATTGCTGATTGGTGTATAAAATCGAGCACACAGACATGCAATCTCCATAGTTCGAATAGTCCCCGTGATATGCAACCTTTCAGGGAAGTCAGGACCCAATACACAGTCAGTTAGGAAAGCAAAGGCTAGCTTTTTCAAACAGAAATTTGCATCCGGCAGCACTAATTCCCAAAAGTTTTGGGACACTGTAAAGTCCATAGAAAATGAGAGTACCTCCTCCCAGCTGCCCACTGCAATGAGACTAGGAAACACTGTCACCACTGATAAATCCACGATAATTGAGAATTTCCATAAGCATTTCTCTACGGCTGGCAATGCTTTCCACCTGGCTACCCCAACCCCGGGCAACAGCTCTGCACCCCCCGCAGCAACTGGCCCAAGCCCTACACTCCAGACCCAAACTGTTACAGACCTATATCCATCTTGCCCTGCCTTTATAAAGTCTTCGAAAGCCAACTGAACAAACAGATCACCAACCATTTCGAATCCCACCGTACCTTCTCCGCTATGCAATCTGGTTTCCGTGCTGGTCACGGGTGCACCTCAGTCACGCTCAAGGTCCTAAAAGATATCATAACCGCCATCGATAAAAGACGATACTGTACAGCAGTCTTCATCGACCTGGCCAAGGCTTTCGACTCTGTACCAACGACTGCCTCGCCTGTTTCACTAACTACTTCTCAGATAGAGTTCAGTGTGTCAAATCGGAGGGCCTGTTGTCCGAACCTCTGGCAGTCTCTAGGGGTGCCACAGGGTTGAATTCTCGGGCCAACTCTTTTCTCTACATATATCAATGGTGTCGCTCTTACTGAGGGTGATTCTTTGATCCACCTCTAAGCAGACGACATCATCTGGCCCTTTTGGACAATGTGCTATCAAACCTCCGAAAGAGCTTCAACACTTCACAACACTCCTTCTGTGGCCTCCAACTGCTCTTAAATGCTAGTAAAACTAAATGCATGCTCTTCAACCAATCGCTACCCGCCCGCACGACTAGCATCACTACTCTGGTTGGTTCTGACTTAGAATATATGGACATCTATACAGTCTAGCCAGACACCTAGGTATTTAAACTCTCCTTCCAGACTCACATTAACTTCTTAGTGATCCCTTCCCGCTCAAATCCCGGTAACGGGATTGATTTGACAACATCCAGTGAAATTGCAGTGCGCCAAATTCAAAAACAGAAATACTCATAATAAAAATTCACAAAACATACATGTGTAATACATCAAAATAAAGCTTAACTTCTTGTTAATCCAGCCGCAGTGTCAGATTTCAAAAAGGATTTACGGCAAAAGTAGACCATGCTATTATCTGAGGACAGCGCCCCACATACCAACACATGGAAATCATATTTCAACCAGACAGATGCTACACAAAAGTCAGAAATAAGGATATAATTAATGTCTTACCTTTGAAGACCTTCTTCTGTTGGCACTCCAAAATGTCCAAGAAACATCACAAACGGTCCTTTTGTTCGATAAATTCCTTCTTCATATCCTCAAAATGTCAATTTATTTGGCGTGTTTGATTCAGAAAATACACCGGTTCCAACTCGCCCAACATGACTACAAAGTATCTAATAAGTTACCTGTAAACTTGGTCCAAACATTTCAATCAACTTTCCTAATCCAACCTTAGGTATCCTAAAACGTAAATAATTGATCAAATTTAAGACGGGAAAAACTGTGTTCAATACCGGAGAAAAACAAAGTGAAGCACGTTCCAGGTCGAGCGCACTAAAAGACTTGAGTCCACCTGGAGTGACACATGGAAAGAACAGGGCTACTTCTTAATTTCTCAAAAGAAAAACATCAACCAATTTCTAAAGACTGTTGACATCTAGTGGAAGCCATAGGAACTGCAAGCAGATTCCTATTAAAAAGGGCTTTCCATAGAAAACTAATGGAAAACAGATTGACCTCAAAAAATGTTTTCCCTGGATGGATTGTGCTCGGGGTTTCGCCTGCCAAATCAGTTCTGTTATACTCATAAACATTATTCAAACAGTTTTAGAAATGTCAGAGTATTTTCTATATATATGCATATCCTAGCTTCTGGGCCTGAGTAGCAGGCAGTTTAGTTTGGGCACGCTTTTCATCCGGACGTGAAATACTTGCTCCCTATTCCTAAGCATCTCAAATCCAAAGTTAAATCTAGAACCGGCTTCCTATTTCTTAACAAAGCCTCCTTCACTCATGCTGCCAAACATACCCTCGTAAAACTGACTATCCTACCGATCCTTGACTTCGGCAATGTAATTTACAAATTAGCCCACAACACTCTACTCAGCAAATTGGATGCATTCTATCACAGTGCCATCCGCTTTATCACCAAAGCTCCATAATCTACCCACCACTGCAACCTGTATGCTCTCGTTGGCTTATTCACCGCCATATTCGTCGCCAAACCCACTGGCTCCAGGTCATCTAAGTATTTGCTAGGTATAGCTCCAGCTTATCTCAGTGCACTGGTCACCATAACAACACCCACCTGTAGCACGCGCTCCAGCTAGTATATTTTACTGGTCATCCCCAAAGCCAACACCTACTTTGTCTGCCTTTCCTTCCAGTTCTCTACTGCCAATGACTGGAACAAATTACAAAAATCACTGAAGTTGGAGACTTACAGTGGGGCAAAAAAGTATTTAGTCAGCCACCAATTGTGCAAGTTCTCCCACTTAAAAAGATGAGAGAGGCCTGTAATTTTCATAATAGGTCCTGGGATACCACCTTTCCAGTCTCCAGATCTCAACCCCATAGAAAATCTTTGGAGGGAGTTGAAAGTCCATGTTGCCTAGCAACAGCCCCAAAACATCACTGCTCTAGAGGAGATCTGCATGGAGAAATGGGCCAAAATACCAGCAACAGTGTTTGAAAACCTTGTGAAGACTTACAGAAAACGTTTGACCTCTGTCATTGCCAACAAAGGGTATATAACAAAGTATTGAGATAAACTGGTGTTATTGACCAAATACTTATTTTCCACCATAATTTGCAAATAAATTAATAAAAAATCCTACAATGTGATTTTCTGGATTTTTTTTCTAATTTTGTCTGTCATAGTTGAAGTGTACCTATGATGACAATTACAGGCCTCTCTCATCTTTTTAAGTGGGAGAACTTGCACAATTGGTGGCTGACTAAATACTTTTTTGCCCTACTGTATCTCCCTCACTGACTTTAAGCGTCAGCTGTCAGAGCAGCTTACTGATCGCTGCAGCTGTACCCAGCCCATCTGTAAATAGCCCATCCAACCAACTACCGACCTCATCCCCATTTTGTTTTATTGACTTGTTTTGCCCTTTGTTTTGTTGTTTTTCTGCTCTTTTGCACACCAGTATTTCTACTTGCACATCCTCATCAGTACATATCACTCCAGTGTAAATTGCTAAATTGTAATTACTTTGGCATTATTGGCCTATTTATTGCCTTACCTCCTTACATCATTTGCACACACTGTATACAGATTTTTCGATTGTGTTATTGACGTTTGTATGTTTGTTTATCCCATGTGAAACTGTGATTTTGTTGCACTGCTTTGCATTATCTTGGCTAGGTCTCAGTTGTAAATGAGAACTTGTTCTCAACTGGCCTACGTGGTTAAATAAAGGTGAAATAAAATAAATAAATAGATGAACATTGGCAGTAGAATGCCCTTACTTAAAAGAGCTCAGAGACTTTCAACGTGGCACCGTCATAGGATGCCACCTTTCCAATACGTCAGGTCATCACATTTCTGCCCAGCTAGAGCTGCCATGGTCAAATGTCAGTGCTGTTATTGTGAAGTGAAAACATCTAGGAGCAACAACGGCTCAGCCGCGTTGTGGTTGGCCACATAAGCTCACAAAACGGGGCCGCAGAGTGCTGAAGCACGCATCACGTAAAAACCGCCTGTCCTCTGTTGCAACACCCACTACCAAGTTCAAAATTGCCTCTGGAAGCAACGTCAGCACAAGAACTGTTCGTCGGGAGCTTCATGAAATGGGTTTCCATGTCCGAGCAGTCGCACATTAGCCTAAGATCACCATGTGCAATGCCAAGTGTCAGCTGGAGTTGAGTAAAGCTTGCCACCATTGGACTCTGGAGCAGTGGAAACACATTCTCTGGAGCAGTGGAAACACATTCTCTGGAGCAGTGGAAACGCATTCTCTGGCGGGATAAATCATGCTTTACCATCTGGCAATCCGAGGAACAAATCTGGATTTGGTGGATGCCAGGTAAATGCTACCTGCCTGAATGCAAAATGCCAACTGTAAAGTTTTGTTGAGGAGGAATAATGGTCTAGGGCTGTTTTTCATGGTTCGGGCAAGGCCCTTTAGTTCCAGTGAAGGGAAATCACAAATCTACAGCATGCATTGACATTCTAGACAATTCTGTGCTTTCAACTTTGTGGCAACAGTTTGGGAAAGGCCCTTTTCATGTTTCAGTATGACAATGCCCCCATGCACAAAGCGAGGTCCATACAGAAATGGCTTGTCAAGATTGGTGTGGAATAACTTGACAGGCCTTCACAAAGTCCTGACATCAACCCCATCAAACACCTTTGGGATGAATTGGAATGCTGACTGTGAGCCAGGCCTGATCGCCCAACATCAGTTCCTAACCTCACTAATGTGATTGGGCTGAATGGAAGCAAGTCCCTGCAGCAATGTTCCAACATCTAATGGAAAGCCTTTCCAGAAGAGTGTGGGCTGTTAAAGCAGCTAAGGTGGGACCGACTCCATATTAATGCCCATGATTTTGGAATGAGACATTCGATGAGCATACTTTTGATCATGTAATGTTTATTTGACTAATGCACTGAATATGTTTTCTTTTAAAGCTAGTAAAGTCGTTTAAGAACAAATTGTTATTTACAATGATGGCATAGAAACAGTTGTTCCAGGGCAGAACAATATATTTTTACCTTGTCAGCTCAGGGATTTGATCTAGCCATCTTTCAGGTTACTGGCCCAACGCTCTAACCACTAGGCTACCTGCTGCCCCAAATAGAGTGGGGATGTATGTGAGAATATGACTTTGCATTGTACTGAGGTCATTTGTTTTGTGTTTTCCCACACAGTGACAACAATCCCCAAATACTCAGACTCATCCCTCCTGTCCCACTACCAACCACGCAAGAGTTTCTCCAGGAACATCAGTGCAAAGGGCTTGATAGGAAACGTTTGTTCATACAGACTGACAGACATTACACTCGTTGCAAGTATTTGACCTTTTCCTGATGAAACTTGAGAAATGAATATACAGTGACATTGAGTTAGAAGCAATACTATGAAAACTTGGTTTGGAAAGGCCATTGACACTTGTGCTAATAAGTGATTTCAATACATTTTTTTTTATTTTTTTCATCAGCATCAATACTGCTGGAGTAACAGAACCATGAATGACTGGGACTACTTGCTGCATGATAAAAAAAGACCTCATAAGTCTCTATGTAAAAATACACATACTGTAATTCACAATTTAAAGTGAATGTTTAAAAAAACTAATGGGACTATTACAACGACAACTGAACACTTTTAGAATTGAAATAAAACTCACGTACAAGACAGGACATATACAGATAGCTCCCAGGAAAAACCACATGGTGCCGCAGCAGATCACGGGAGGACGGTACTCGCCACTGAGCCGCTTGGAAAGACGAACCTGTTGCCAGGTCCAGCGCTCCAGGCCACAAACTGATATGTGCTGCTCCTGGTTAACACCTTTCATCCCCTACTAGGAGGTCATCAGAGCCAATATGACCTCAATGCATCCTTATGGCCCTGCTACAGAGGTTCAATGCTCAATGGCTGATGCGCGATTTTGTTGGTTTCTGGTATAGCAAGTAGAATGTCACATGAACACTGCTGATGGCCTTGCAAATAGTTCAGCTGAAGGGTTTAGAGATTCGTCATCATCTATGGCTGACTTTGTTTCCTCAGTTCAACAGGTCCAAACTATCCTGTGCATTATAGGTTGACATTGGGATTTAAAAAAAAACTATTGTTACTTCAATAGTACATGGTACAACACAATGTTATGTTCCTGTATACATCCCACTGTATTCTCTGCATACGCCAAATAAACGTTAATTTAACATAATATTGATGGATTATGAGCCTTCCAGTTTTAAGCTTCTCTGTCAGTCATGCCATGTTGTGTCTGTCAGTCATGCCATGTTGTGTCTGTCAGTCATGCCATGTTGTGTCTGTCAGTCATGCCATGTTGTGTCTGTCAGTCATGCCATGTTGTGTCTGTCAGTCATGCCATGTTGTGTCTGTCAGTCATGCCATGTTGTGTCTGTAAGTCATGCCATGTTGTGTCTGTCAGTCATGCCATAAAGATAGGTGTTGGATTGGGGGAAGGAATTATACTGTAAATCAAACAGCACTGACAGACACAATAGGCTGGATGGAAGCTGGGGGGGAATGTCACCGGAGATAACCACCTAACTTAACTGGCATTACAAGGGATGTGTGCCCATGTAGTTACGCTGCTCTGCCTCCACGGCCGAGCCACTAGCCACCATAGAGCTCAATCTCTGTCCCCTGTCCTCCATTTCCCGCTCCTCCTCTCCTCTTCCATACAATTAAAAATGCATCAGGCACGTGGGATGGATTATATGCACGATCCCCGGTTCTACTGATCCGGAGTGTGGAGCTGTCACGGAAGGGTTGGAGGGAGACAGGAAGAGAAAGGGAGTGGGGCGGACGGGCAGGGAGGCAGGTGGGGTGGGACCCCCCTGGCATAGGAACTCTGAGACACCCACAGTACCCCATATCTAACCCTCATCCTCCTGCTCCCATTGCGGACTCCTCCCTCCTTCCATCTAACAAATCACCTAGTCTCCCTAGTCTCATCCCTCATCTGTCCGGTGTGTTGAGTAGCCTTTCATCCTCCCTCCTTCCCTCCCTCCATCTGCTCCTTCACCGTCCCCCTCTCTTCCTCCGACTGTCACTACATCCATGGCTTTCACTTTGCCTGCCACCCACACATTCACACCTCATCCATCTTACCTCCTGGCCACTGTTACCTGAGGCTACATCCTGCACGATAAAGTATCATTGGATCATGGTGGGTTACTTTGGATTGAATATGTATCCGGACACACAGTGTTACTGTAGCAAGTGGTTTTTCCATACTATGAATATAAGAAAAGAAATACACTCAATGAGTCAGAAACAGGAAATAGAAACAGGTGGGTGGTAGAGCGCTCAGAGGAAACACATGGACCGGATGTGTGAATCATTGCATCAGAAACAGGAAATAGAAACAGGTGGGTGGTAGAGCGCTCAGAGGAAACACATGGACCGGATGTGTGAATCATTGCATCAGAAACAGGAAATAGAAACAGGTGGGTGGTAGAGCGCTCAGAGGAAACACATGGACCGGATGTGTGAATCATTGCATCAGAAACAGGAAATAGAAACAGGTGGGTGGTAGAGCGCTCAGAGGAAACACATAGAGCGGATGTGTGAATCATTGCATCAGAAACAGGAAATAGAAACAGGTGGGTGGTAGAGCGCTCAGAGGAAACACATAGAGCGGATGTGTGAATCATTGTATCAGAAACAGGAAATAGAAACAGGTGGGTGGTAGAGTGCTCAGAGGAAACACATAGAGCGGATGTGTGAATCATTGTATCAGAAACAGGAAATAGAAACAGGTGGGTGGTAGAGTGCTCAGAGGAAACACATAGAGCAGATGTGTGAATCATTGCATCAGAAACAGGAAATAGAAACAGGTGGGTGGTAGAGTGCTCAGAGGAAACACATGGACCGGATGTGTGAATCATTGCATCAGAAACAGGAAATAGAAACAGGTGGGTGGTAGAGTGCTCAGAGGAAACACATAGAGTGGATGTGTGAATCATTGAAAGATGAATCATTTTATTTCTGTGGAGTGAGTGCCCTTTTACAGAGTAAGGAGAGACTACTGTACAAACACAGTACAAGAGTTCTTTTGAACACTTTCACCTTTTATCATGTACTGTAAAGCTCAAGATATTTAATTTGAACACCCATTGATAGCACAGGGTGATGCAATTTACAAATACAGTGCAGATATAGCTACTGATTTGCAACATGCAATTACAACACAGTATTTTTTTTTTTTTTTAAACACGAAATAATCTTGCACAGTAATATACCATATTCAATCCAGTGTGTCAAATAATATATATGTGTATACTGTATATATCTCAAGGATTTTGACTGAATCAGCCAATTAACTCAAGTGTCACACCCTGATCTGTTTCACCTGTCTTGTGATTGTCTCCACCCCCCAGGTGTCTCTTATTATCCCTGGTGTATATATCCCTGTGTTTCCTGTCTCTCTGTGCCAGTTTGTCTTGTATGCTTTTCAAGTCAACCAGCGGTTTTCCCTGTACTCCTGCATCTATTCTCTTTTGTTAGTCCTCTTGGTTTTTGACCCTTGCCTGTTTTCTGGACTCCGTACCCACCTGCCTGACCATTCTGCCTGCACTGAACTCGAGCCTGTCTGCCACTCTGTACCTCCTGGTCTCTGAACTGGTTTTGACCTTTTGCCTGTCCACGACCATTCTCTTGCCTACCCATTTTGGATTGTTCAATGAATATCAAGACTTAAATCAGCTGCCTCCCGTGTCTGTATCTGGGTCTCGCCTTGTGCTCTTATACATAGGCTAACTGATAACTTTACACACAGCTCACTATCCCCAAATAGCTACCTCAATTCAGAACATGTAACATGTAGCTTAAAGGCCCAGTGCAGTCAAAAACATGATGTTGCTGTGCTTTATATATATTTCACAATATAAGGTTCGGATGACATTGTGAAAAGGATGATAATGCCCTTTTAGTGTAAGAGCTGTTTGAAAAGACCCTCATGAAAATGTCTGCATGTTTTGGCAGTAAATTAGTTAGAGTTCCAAACCTCTCTGACAATAACAGCTAGTTTTCATTTTCTCTCCCCACTCAGACCACTCGCAGACA